>NC_064410.1:14597500-14795000 GCF_023375975.1 Astyanax mexicanus | reverse complement strand
CACTGCTGTTTAGCTTCTCAGACCATTCAGCCTGACTTGATCAGTGAACCCACAGTGAAACAGTGCACTACTCTAAACTTACAGCTGGCAGAAACTGGCATGTCACAGGCTGAGACTTCTGGGAAGTTGTGCCCCCCTTCGTTTCTGTGCTCATGCAGAGTGAGTCATAACCCTGATAAGAGAACGTTTGAGAGCATAGACTCAGCCTCAGAGTCTTCCAGGAATCTACTTAACAACACAAAAGAAGAAAAGCTCCTATTGATCCAGTCTCATTAAATTCCCCAAGAGCAAACAAGAGGGGGCTGGAGAAACAACTCTCACAATACAGCTGGGGCAAAGAGGGGGCTGCACGACTGGGTCGGAACCCTGTTTTAGCCTGAATGTGTGTTCCAGTGACAATGGAAACTTCAAGATTTGGAATATGCAGTTCAGTAGAATCGTTTATGGGCCCTGTTAAAACAACAGTCTGAACAACAGCAAATCAGTATGGTAATAAACTCCTCGCTCCAGTCTGCAAACTTACATGGAATACAAGGCATGCTTACTGACATCAGAATGTGAAGAGTAGAATTTTATGTACTTCTGAAACTGCAATAGATTCTTTAGTTTAGTAAGAATGATGCGCTAAAGAAAACATCCAGTAAGCAGACTGATCAGTTCTGCAGACTGAAGCAGCGGCCTACAGAGAATGGTCAGACCGCTTGGAGATGACAAAAAGGCTACAGTAATTTAGATAATTGTGTGTGTGATTTTGTGTGTGTGATTGTGTCTGCGTGTGTGTGTGTGTGTAATTATGTGTTTGTGCTGTTTATAATGCCTGGTTCAAGTATTCCGGGTTTTATCTAATGATGTTAACACAGCTTTGCTACTGTTGGGTTTAGAATTTTTAATTTATTTATCTATGTTTATTAAGAAATTGAACCAAGAGACAATCTCTAAGGACACACCCATCACGTCAGATACCTGTCAGTCTTCATCAGAAAGAGGCGTGTGTAAATATTTCACAGCTAGAGTTTGCAGAAAATGAAAAATGGTCAAAATAATGACAAAGGTACAGTGCTTCCTTAAATAATGGAAAGAGAACAAGTTCATATATATTTAGAAACAACAATGCTAATGTTTTAGCAGTTCAGGAATCAGTATTTGGTGGAATTACCCTGGTTTTTAATCACAGCTTTCATGCATCTTTGCATGCTCTCCACAAGGTTTTGCACTGCTTTTGGGTGAGCTTATTCCACTCCTGGCACAAAATTCCAGCAGTTCAGCTTTGTTTGATGGCTTGTGACCAATTTGCATTTTACAGGATCACATTCAGAGGTTTACAATGGGGTTCAGGATCTAGAGATTGACTGTCAACTTATTTGAATGTCAGTCAGAAACCACAGGATGACATCAAGTGACCTTTAAAAAGAATGGCAGCTGGGGCAAAGTGCACGTAAATAACAGGTCAAAACAATCTCCTTAGAGGCAGGAATCAAGCTAGAGAAGCAAAGAAGAGCCAGGCTGAAGTTTGCAAAATATCATAAGAATTGGACTATAGAGGACTGGAGTACTTGCATCCCCTGTGAAATTTGGTGGGGGACCGGTGATGATCTGGGGAAGCCTCAGCAAGGCTGGAATTGGGCAGTTTGGTTTTTGCGAAAGATGCATGAATCAATCCACATGCAAGGTTATCCTTAAAGAAGACTTTTTTTCTGCTCTGGCAATGTTCCCCAACTCTGGGGACTGTTTTTCTCCAGCAGGACAATGCTCAATTCCACACATGTAGATTAATTAAGGTGTGAATAAAGTACCACCAGGTCGAGACAGTGTCATAGCCAACCCAATCTCCAGACCTCATTGAAAACCTATGAAATGTAATCAAGAGGAAGAGGGATGGTCACAAGCAATCAAACAAACCTAAATGGCTTGAATTTTTTTTGTGCTAGGAGTGGCATAAGGTCGCCCAAAAGCAGTGTGAAAGACTGGTGGAGAGCATGCTGAGACACATAAAAGCTGTGATTAAAAATTAGATTTATTGTATTGATTCTGAACTCTTCCTTAGATAAAACCTTAGAGTATTGTTGTTTCTAAATTAATATGAACTTGTTTTCTTTGCATTATATGAGGTTTGAAAGCTCTGCATCTTTTTTTTATTAAATTCACCATAATTTGACTGGAAAAAACGGAGAGTTTACTTTAGTTTAGTTTCTGAATCAGTTTCTCTGATTTTGATATTTATAGGTATATATTTGAGTAAAATGAAAATTGTGGTTATATTTTATAAACTACAGACAACATTTCTCCCAAATTACAGATAAAAATATTGTCATTTAGAGCATTTATTTGCAGAAAATGAGAAATGTCTGAAATAACAAAAAAAGATGCAGAGCTTTCAGACCGCAAATAATGCAAATAAAACATGATCATATTCATAAAATATTAAGAGTTCAGAAATCAATATTTGGTTGAATAATCTCAGTATTTTGGCATGTTCTACTCCTCCAGTCTTACACACTGCTTTTGGATAACTTTATGCCACTCCTGGTGCAAACATTTAACCAGTTCAGTTTGGTTTGATGGCTTGTGATCATCCATCTATCTCTTGATTATATTCCAGAGGTTTTCAATGTGTGTGTGTATTGCACAACAGCATAGCACTGCACCTGCTATACTGTTCTTCAAATCAAATGGATTATGTAATCCTGCTGTGCTGTCCATGAATGTTCAGAGCACCAATAGGGCCTTTGTTTTGGTACATTTTGGGGGCTTCTCGAGAGGGGGCGGGTGTCCGTTCTAAGTCCAACAGATTTGGCAGAATGAAAATGTTGATCAGCTGCAGCAGACAGCTAGTGTACATTGCTTGATAGTTCAGTGCATTTGAGTGCAAGCAGGCAGCGCAGTGGGCAGACTGCAGGTATGCCCAGAGCAAAGATCTCCCTGCTGGAGGTGTGGCGCAGGAACCGAACAACTCGCCTGAAGAAATCCAAAGACCTGAAACTATGGCCACATCAACTGTAAGTGTATCAGCATATAGTATATATAATATAGTATAGAGCGTTTAGTGTGGTAAATCATTTTTTTAAATTTTGGTTTAATTTGGAATAATTCAAATATCTATCTATCTATCTATCTATCTATCTATCTATCTATCTATCTATCTATCTATCTATCTATCTATCTATCTATCTATCTATCTATCTATCTATCTATCTATCATTTGAACAAACAACAAGTGCTTGGGTAAAATAAAGACAATGGTTTTGTTTAATTGTCTGCTGTGACATTAATAATCACTTATTGTGTACATCAGATGTATTATACACAGCTCTGCTGAATTCTTAAAACATCCTGTCTTTATTTTACTACATAACTCATCACATTCAAGAGTTCTGATCATAGTTGTCATAGTTTAGTCATAATCATGTCTGTTAGACATTTTCAGTAAATGTTTCCTGAAACTGATGATTAGTATTAAGGCTAAACACGTTAATTTAAATTCAGATCAGAACTTTCAGCGATGGAGAGATAAACAATCATCCAGGTCTCTAACATTACACAGTGTTGATATAACCAGGTCTGTAGTGCAGTAACACAGACTGTCAACACACCACAGAACAAACAGTAAAAGCAACCAGTCTCCCACACACTGTAATGTATAACTAACTGCTGTGAGAGTGATAAACACCTCACAGAAAAGTTTCAGCTCTTCGTAGTTAAGTATTTCGTATTTAACTTATTCACAAGCTAAAAAAATGAAAAACACTGAGCTTTATTTAAGAAGTTAGAGTACTTTATAATTATTTTTCATTTTTGCAAATACTGTAGTGGAGTAGGGAGGCTAACAGACAACCTTTCACAAAAAGAACAGTTAGTATTTTCCACTCAGCACTGGCTTCAAATTGCTGAAAAACATTACCAAGAAACTGTGTTTAGTATAGAAACAACCTCTGTTAGAAGAGTTTAATTCTGCACTCTGATGATATGATATTTTGCAGTTGGTCAATTTTCTCTGAAAACACGATAAAGCCTTTAGAGGGTCCTGTTTATTATCAGTGACAGAGGGAATTTTGATTAAATTAGCTTTATTTACTGATATAGATAAATACTTCTGATACATGAGCTAAGGATTCTAAGTACGTTATTGGCTGCTGTTGGAAATGTATTATGTGGTGCTGTTTGTATAAATTTAGTTTGAAATATATATATGTATGTTCATTATATAATCTATATATAATGCAAATGTTCATGATGATTTGAGAAAACAACTCATAAAAACTGTAAACAGCACTGAAATAATCTCAAAATGTTTCCCATGCATTTATTCAAATATTACTGATCTGTTTACTAATATAAACTGATATAAGGAAATGATATAAACTATCAGGGATGGACTTAAATTGGTAAATATATCCATTAATATTCCAGAAAATAAATATGATGGTTCTTTAAACCTTTAAATGTTCTTTGCTGGTATATCCCCACGCCCTTGACTGAAAGAGAAGGAAAAGAGAGGGGGGGGGGGGGTGAACTCAGATGGTTGGGCAGGAGTTCGGGGCAACTTCGCTGGAAAAGCATGAAGCTGAAGCCCCCCCCTACGCAAAGTGAAACAGGAAGAGAAAGGGAGAAAATAAATGAAGGAGGAAGATGGGGAGGAGGTGGGTGCGAGGTTGTTTGACACGCAGGTAGAGAGGAGGTTATATAGGTGGGAGAGTGGGAGGAGTAAGGGAGTAAATCAAACTCCCAAAATTACATTATGAAACTCCTCTTAACACCAAAAATGATTATTTTTGAATCAAAACATACACTCACACACACATGCACACACTCACCTGTTTACATTATACTGTAGATTACATGTTGACATTAAAGTATCATATTTCCCCCAAAAATCTGGAAAATCAGTTATTAAAATATCTAGCATTCAAATGCTGTTTTTTGCATTTATAAAAGTTAAACTTAAAGGATCAAATGATGCCCAAGGTAAGAATGGTGAATTAATTGTGAAAATACTTAACTATTGTTTTGAAAGTATGTCAAGATGGACTGAACATTAACAATAAACACCCTTTGGGCATGTTATTTGAAATTAGGAACTGGTCTGATTTGCTGTCATCAGCATATGTTTTATGGATCCTGATTACTTGCATTACTGTTGTTGTGTTTCTGCTGCCTGGTTGTTAGGGAGATTGTGTTTCTTGTGTGGGATGTGTGTGTGTGTGTGTTTTTATTCTGATGGTCGTACCGCCATTTTATTAGAGATCCACTGCATGTTGGCAGTCATTCTCTCCTCTCTCCTGTTCTAAATCAACTACATAGTTCAAGCTAGTTGATTTGATTTTGTTAATGTTTGATGAGGTGTGAAGGCATATTTTCTTTTCATTTAAGGGCATTTATGTTATGTATAGAAATACTTTTAGTTTTTTTTAGAAACACAATATGGCTTTTAAGACAGCGGCCAAGTTCTGGACATCACCCATTACTTGCTGGGATATTCAGGTCCTTTTCCATTTTGTTTGTTTCCCTTCCAAAGTATTTTGCTTATTTCAAGGTACAACAAAAAGCTCATCTACATAGTAATGATAGTATTATCTATCCAATCAAATCCTCTGGTCAATTCCAGCCTTGAGCCATTAGTGGAAGAATTCTAAGTGAAGACCAAATCACTCAACTCAGGTGCTCACGTCTGCCTACCTCCATGTTTCTGCCTCTTATCTCCTCTCTCCTCCTCCACCTGCAGGGAGAAGCTAAGGGATCCCGAGGTGGTGGCATCCCTCACCCAGCAGAATGCCAAGATGGCCTGCCTGCTCCCCCCCACAGGCACCGATGTGTTTCGCCGCTTCACGCCGGAGACGCTGGTGGAAATCGAGCGGCGCATGGTGGAAGAAGCTTCTGAGCAGGAGCGCAAGAAAGCCCTGAACATTGAGGTTGCTGAAGAGGACCTTCCTAAACCCTCCAGTGACCTGGAGGCAGGGAAGTCTTTGCCCTTCATCTATGGAGACCCACCACCAGAGCTCCTCAATGTACCTCTGGAGGACCTGGACCCATACTACAAAGCACAGAAAGTCAGTCCTGTCACCTCTACATACTCTACAAACTCTACAACTATTATCCGTATTATCAACTCTTAGAAAATAGCTTTCACATACCTTTGAAACCCCCAAAAATGTAGTTTGCCAATGCACATGAAAAATACTACAGTGTTTTAAAAAGTCAAAAATAGATAAAGAGAACACAGTTACAAATAAAATTAAAAATATATACGTGCTCATTTATTAAAAATATTTCAATATTACATATTTGAGTGGTAAAACTATGCCAATCTTTGCATTTAGTATGTATGTAATCCCCCCCCCCCCCTAAAATAATAACTGCAACTAAATGTTTCCAGTAACAGTTAATCAGTCCTGCACAGCGGCTTGGAGGAATTTTAGCACATTTCTCCATACAGAGGGTTTCCTCACATTAACTGCTCTCCTCTGATCCTTCCACAACATTTCCAGTTTAGAACTTTGACTTGGTCATTCCAAAGCATTAACTGTATTATTCTTTTTTTGTGATCAATTTTCATGCAAAATCTAAACAACAAGGGGATGGGGAGTACCAGACATGCAGAATGAGTGAATTCAAAAGAAAAAAAGGAGCATGAATGACAGGTTTCTATGGGTACAGTCATCTTCACAGATAGAGAAAAATAGAAGCAAGTGTTCTTATTCAACGCATACTTTGCAGAAAATCCAAAATATTCAGCACAAAAGTCTGCCACATTTCAACAGTTATAGGCTGAGCATGATGAATTTGTGTAGCGGTACATTCAAGTTTTGCTATATTGAGTAGATTAACCACCCAAAATGATTCCATGTGAAAACCAGGTGTAATCCAGTTTTGTAGAATTGTCTTTTTAGCAGCAGTAAATCCAGAGAACAATAGCTTGCACTGTATCATCTACAACTCCAAGTTATCATTTAGGAGACACATTTATTTATATATCAGACAACACTGTGGTCACATCTTCAGCATTTTACAATTACAGGACACTCGCAGAACACATGAAAAATGTACAAGGGGCAGAGGTGTTGCATATATGCCAGTAATAGTTAGTTTGCATTTTCATTTTAAATCTTCTGTAAGGTGTAAGATATGCTCTATGAATAAGCCTAAAGTGAATAAGCTGATGTGCTACATTTTTTGATGTTATGCTTAGATTGGACCAGATAGTGTCACATTCTGGGGTATAACCTAATGTTTATGGCTTTATGTTGTTTTCTAAATCATTAAGGCACTGCTTTTGTGATTTGGAAAGAGTGGAGAAGATGATATACAAAAACCCCTTATAAAGCGCTTTGTTGCCTCCCACAGAATTTGAGGGTTATAATTATGAGATGTATTAATGGATATAAAAACCTGTAATTCCGCTTTAAGTGAACTCAGAAAATTTGAGTTAGTCAAGAGAGCGAGCTGTTGAATCTGTGAGCCTTGATTATGCCAGGAAGAAGAAAACTGCAAAATACTGCTCAATGATCAGACAGCAAAATTGGCAAAATTGCAATAGAGACCTCTGCCGAAACAAGGGAAGGACTAACAAAAATAATCTAATTATCAGAAAACCTCAGAGAACAAAACCATGAGATTTACAAAGTAGTTTGTAGACACACAAGACAAACGTAAGGTAAAATGAACTAGATGAAAGAATATAAACCAGTGTTGTTGGATTTATCATATTTTGGGGTTTTGCTACTGCCAGTAGATTGAACAGTTGGACAGAATGTCATAGAGAATATTTCTAGTTGATGTGGGATGAGCATTGAAAGTGCTGGATGACTTCTTTTAAATTTAAAGAAAAGAGGACAATGGGGAGTGTGTGTGTGTGTGTGTGTGTTTTACTGTCTTTTAAACCTTGCAAATATTTAATATTTTACCAGCATAGCCATAGCCTTAATTACCTGCATTACTAAATCATTAATTTTTTTTGTGTTACTGTGTCTTAGAATAGAGAATAAGCAAAATTTGAACATAAAATAACAGGGTAATTATCTGTTATTTTCCTGAGGAGGTTTATTGAAATCTGTAGGGATATTGTCAATAATTGTCTTACTGTACTCTGTTACCCAGGTAAATGTATTTATTGTGGGGAAAAGGAGGAAGAATATAAAATGTTAGTAAAAATGATAAATCCTTAAATTATACTTTGTTAGATCTATATTATAGTCCACACTAATGAAACATGATTTGTTTGGTTTATGCAGTATAAAAAACTTTTCTTGTTTAATTATATTTTTTTCAGTGTCATACTCTGGTGGCATATACATTACTTCTACAATGAAGATTTTACTGTTTTCTTTTTACATCTATCTCCATGAATAGAGGTCATCACATATAGTAACTGAAAGTTCAGAAGCTGCATACAGACACACTCCCCCTACTAGTCTACCAGGAGTTTCATTGTTACCACCATTTAAATAAGTTTACAAAATAAAAATATCAAAATAGTCTTAGTGATTGACTACATTTAGGACAAGTTATATTTGCATATTATACATAAGATCTTTGGTTGCACTGATAAATATTGATTTATGTGTTCTGATTCCATTTGTTTTGCAGACCTTCATCGTGATCAGTAAAGGAAATACAATCAATCGGTTCAATGCAGAGTCTGCCTGTTACATTCTAAATCCATTTAGTCCTGTCCGCCGAGGAGCCATCAGAATACTCATACATTCATATCCTTTAAATATATTTCTCATTGTATGTCACTTTCTTAAGGTGTTCTTAAATGGTTCTTAACAGGTAACATGCTTATGTGGGGCTCACATGGGTGGAACGTGGGTTAGTGGGGTTCAGGAGGGAATAGGTTCTGGATGGATTTGAACAGTTGGATCCAGTTGGGCTTCTTTAATTGGCACTGTCATTAGAGCCCACATTAATAAAGTCCAGTCTAGGCCTCACACGCAGTGTGTTCCCCAGATGGGGCCCATGTTTAACCCCTCCTGGTCCATTACTGATATCCATATGCTGAGCCCACATGATAACCCTGGAGAAAATGCTGGGTGACCTATGTTAGGCCCTACATTGTTATGTTTATCTGGGCTAATGATAACAGGCTGGATGGGTGAGCACTAAAAAATGGGTTCCTCATTCTGCTATTCTACTGAGGATTAATTACTGAGAGATTTAAATGAGTTAAAATGATAATGATGAGTTGGCATAGCTAATGTTTCTGTAGCTTTTTCAGAAGATGAACTGAATCAAGTGGTGTCTACAAATTTTTTGGTCTTACCAGAACATATAGTGTTGATGCAGGTCAGTTAGCTTAACAAAACATTAGAAGCTGTGCACTGTATCTGAATACATAGTGATGTCAAAATGTAAACTTTACAAAGTGCCAGAACATTTCAGACTATGGCCTACCGGCATATAGAAGATCTGAGGAGAATCCACACTGATTTCTCCTTAACTGCACAGAAAATTGTTCAGCATGTTCATCATGGTAACAATCCTGTCCAACTGTGTGTTTATGACGATGAGTAACCCCCCAGAATGGAGCAAAATTATGGAGTAAGTACTAACAACAATTAATACATATTTTGCTTTATAAGCTGCACTTAAAATCCTTTCATTTTCCCAAAAATCTTCAGTGCGCCTGGAGATATAATTCGGTGTGCCTTGTGTATAAATTTTACCAGTCAGGTTGTAAGGAGCAGTAAAGCCACTCCGCTGAAGTACAGTATTATACAGGAGTTGCAGTTTAGCTTTTCAGCACTGAGGCTGAAGCAGTATTAGCATTAGCCGCTAACCGTGCTTAGCTCTAGTTCTTTCGTCGTTCAAAAGTGAATAGTATTGGGCTGTAGCCTGCTGCTAACCCCTGCTATCACAGCTAGAGCAGCATTAGCATTAGCCACTAACCACACTAAGCTCTAGCTCAATAGAGGTGTGTATCTATGGCCGAGTGGTCCAGCGGTCTAAAGCGCTGCCACTATGAACGGGAGGTCGGAGGTTCGAACCCCCTGCTCATGCAGCTTTGCCAGTGCTCAGAGGCAGCAAAATTGGCCCTGCTTCCTCTGGGTGGGTAGATGGCGCTCTCTTCCCACATCACTAAAGGGTGATGTTCACAGCACAGGGCGTCTGTGAGCTGATGTACCGGAACCGACCCGCTGCACTTTCCTCCGAGCACTCTGTGATGGTACTCGGCAATGCTGCATCAGCAGCTTTTCCAAAAGAAACGGTGGCTGGCTTTACATGTATTGAAAGAGGTTGGGGCATCACTAGTGATAGGGGGAGTCCTAGTAAGTGGGTCGGGTAATTGGCTGTGCTAAATTGGGGAGAAAATGGGAAAAAATAGAAATAAAATTATTAAAAGAAATGTGCCTGCTGCTAACCCAAGCTAACACTGCTAGAGCAGCATAAACATTAGCCACTAACCATGCCAAGTGCTAGTTCTTTGCTGTTCAGAGGTGAGTATGTCTGCATGTTTACCAAATTGTGATGTCCTAACATCTCTAAAACCTTAGGCAGATCTTGTGGGATGTTCCCGTACACAGTGGTCAACGTTCCACAAGTGCATCAAGGAAAGACAGGAAAGATCTGCTGCTAACATTAGTAATTATCTATTTGTTTTAGAGCTGTTTTATCAGACTATGCAGTATTACGCAAGTTAATCGGTGTTGATCAGTTGATCAGTGCTTTATATATTAGCTAATAGTATAAAGGCTAGGTTACCACAATTTTGGAAAATAGGAAAATGTAGTATCTTTGATTTAAAGATCTATATACAGTACTTTGCATCTACTGCATATCCATGTCTATGTGTCGTTCCTGTCCGTCTCTAAACTAATAGATATATTATAATTAGATGGCTTAGTGTTACTGTTATATTCTTATATATTCTTTTATAGAGTTGCGCTCTTTTTTGTCACAGATACGTTTTCACAGGTATTTACACGTTTGAGGCACTGATTAAAGTCTTGTCTAGAGGATTCTGTATTGGAGACTTTACATTCCTTCGAGATCCATGGAACTGGCTGGATTTCATGGTGATTAGCATGGCGTAAGTATCGACTCTGCAATTCGAGACTTTCCCCATTTTAGCCTGCAGTTTAAACAAGATTCTAGATATTCAGTGTAACATTTTTGTCCACTTGTCCACAGTATAAATTACAGCCTCTCTCTCTCCCTTTACAGGGATTCAGTGGTCTTAGGTTAAAAATGACTGTGATAAAAAAAAAAAAAAACGCATTGGATATGATGTGGGAGCAACTCGCTGATTTTGATATATCGTTGTCCACAGGTATCTTACAGAGTTTGTGGACCTGGGGAACGTGTCAGCTCTGAGGACCTTCCGTGTTCTCCGAGCCCTGAAAACTATTACTGTAATTCCTGGTGAGTACTACACAGTACTCTGCACCTCACAATGATCACCACAGTGGCCTTTGGCCTACATTCATTGCACTTTGCCAAAAAGTTAGGGCACCACTGTTTTTAAACTGTAACTTATTGCACTGTATCTTACCTTTCCCCATGTACCGTATGTTTTGGCATTGTTTTAATGTTAAGGCTATTCTGATCTAATAGCTGCATTCTTGTTCAGATGATTCTATGTTGAAGAGTTTGCATCCATGAATCAACTCAGTGGCCTTTGGCCTATATATTTACTGCACTTTACATGAAAGTTAAGGCAAAACTGTTTTAGACTTTGAAATCTTGGCATTAGGTTGAGGTATATAATATCGTTTTTGTAAAATGTTTTGGATTTTCATCTTTTAAATTGTAGCTTATATCACTGTTTCCTATGTTATGGCTAATTATTTGTTTAATTATTAGCTAAATGGCTAGATTAACACAACAGTAAAACACAAATAGTAAAATGTAGTATTTTTATCTTATCTTACTCTAAGTATTTTTTGTGATAGTTGTCCTCCAAATTTTTAGCCTTGTTTCTGCAGTAACTGACCATAATAGAGGGGTTAAAGATGACTTGGTTTGGATGGGTGATTTGATTGATCAGCCTACCAATGAAGTGTAATTTGAACACCCCAAGCAACACCATTGTGTCTGGTGAAATACCATGTCGGTATTTCTGAGAATTGTCCAGCACAAATGATCTGGTTTAGGTCCTTTACACCAGCCAATCAAAAGTAAAAGATGGGCTACAGTAAGTATTGTTATTTGACAAAGTGTGACTATATAGTATTTAAAATGGCTGGTAATTGGAAGCACTGGACAGTTAAACCTGATGGACTGACAACTACAGGGTTAAACAATGAAACTGAACACCTGTCATTTTAGTGTGGGAGGTTTCATGGCTAAATTGGAGCAGCCTTGTGGGCAATCTTCATTAATTGCACATTGCACCAGTAAGAGCTGTAAGAGTGTGAAGGTTCAGTTAGCAGGGTAAGAGCACAGTTCTGCTCAAAATATTGCAATGCACACAACATTATGGGTGACATACCAGAGTTCAAAAGAGGACAAATTGTTGGTGCATGTCTTGCTGGCGCATCTGTGACCAAGACAGCAAGTGTTTGTGATGTATCAAGAGCCACGGTATCCAGGGTAATGTCAGCATACCACCAAGAAGGACCAACCACATCCAACAGGATTAACTGTGGACTCTGTAAGAGGAAGCTGTCTGAAAGGGAGTTCGGGTGCCAACCCTGTTGGTATCCAAAAAACATAAAACCACGGCTGATCAAATCACGACAGAATTCAATGTGCACCTCAACTCTCCTGTTTCCACCAGAACTGTCCGTCGAGAAAATAAATTATTGTGGTCTAAAACCAGATGTTTCAGTTTCATTGTCCAACACCGGATATATGAGCAACAGTATAAGAATTTTACAGTATGATTACCGTGCATTTCCATACCGTGGTATACCATGAAAACATTGCTGCTGCAGCCCTACTGGTAACTGTGCAATGCATTTATATCAATTGTGGTACAGTAAGAGATCCTCTGTCTCTTTCAGGTCTCAAAACCATTGTTGGTGCGCTCATCCAGTCCGTAAAGAAACTAGCAGATGTCATGATCCTGACCGTCTTCTGTCTCAGCGTCTTTGCGCTCATCGGCCTTCAGCTGTTCATGGGAAATCTGCGCCAGAAGTGTGTCGTTTGGCCTCCGGTATTCCCACTCATCAATGGCACAACAAACATGAATGCGACAGCAAGCTTCAGTGACAAACTATATGCAAATAGTTCTTTTGACTATGAAGAATACATCAATAATGAAGGTAATTTGTAGCCAATACTACACTAATACCATGCTTATGCTTACAACACATATATGTAACATAACAGTACTAATTCTGCTTTATCTTGGCCTTTTGGCAGAGATATTTAGATTATTTTATATGTAGGTTATGCTTTGTTTGTAGCTGGACGTCAACATATCTCTCTGTGGTATGGAAAACTGATCTTGTTCTTTTTACTGTACAGAGAACTACTACTTTATTCCTGGTTCTATGGATGCACTTCTGTGTGGAAACAGCTCTGATTCTGGGTATGTTTTTACTCTTATTTTTACTCTTATTTTTGTTCTTGTAAACTGACATGTTTGGGGGGGATTTCTGAGACTGTATAATTATATATATTATATACTATATATATTATAGAACATTGCTCAGATTAGTCAGATTAGTTATTTTAATTAAAGGTTAAGGCCTCTAACAGAATCTCAGAGCTGATTAGACACTTCCTCTGAATTACAATTAAAGTTCTTTTTTTCCATTTTTGGTTAAATATTTTTGGTTTCCAAATATTTAGTAGATCCCTAAAGTTTACTCAAAGCTGTGATCACTGTACCTGGGAACTAAGGGCTTTTTGTTTGTACCCTTAGTGCGTTTCGATTGAGCAGCTGTAAAAAAACACTCGGATGCAGATCAAAACAACATCCAGTCTCAATCTGACCCAGCTATCAAATATACTTCTTTTATTTGAGCTAAACTGCTGATAAGGTACCGTTTATTCTGCTATATTAGCCAGGTAATGCTAATTACCACAGCTTTTGTTGGGTTTTGTTTTGCCGGTGTCCTCAACAGTGTGGTTTCTCTTGTTGTTCTTTATCAACCAAATCAAATACTTCTGAGTTCAGGTTCAGAGAAAAGCAGGTTTATTTCGGTTCGATCATCCTCGGCCGACTGTCAGAGTCGAACTCCCTTGGCCAACTTTGGACCAGCCTCTTATACAGCCCAGATGACACACACACATAGGCAACAAATGGTTTCTCGCACACATACAGGTAACACATACACTTTTGAGGTCGTAATTAGTCTTATCCATAGGCGTAGGAACCGGGGGGGATGGGTGGGACATGTCCCACCCAATATTAGAAATAGGTGGATTTGTCCCCCCCCAAAAATGAATTCAGTTCGCTCACATCAGCCGTAATATTAATGAGGAGACAGACCGGACCAATCGGAGGAGGAGAGTCAGTTTGCTGTTGGGGAAGCCCCGCCCCCTCGCTGTGAGATTTAGCAGCGGGATCGAGCTGCAGCCGCTTCAGCTGATTTTAAAACAGATCTGGATATACGGAGATTTTTCTAACAGAAAGGTAACGATAGGCTAACCACGTAAACTGTGATGATATGTTTCTGATAACTGGTTAAAAATACACGTCTCTGAATCAAAACACACAGTTTAAACCCACTGTGATTAATAAACTGCAGCTGTGTTAGTGAGTTAGTTTAACTTAAATTAATTAGATAGAGAGTCAGGGTTAAAGAAAAAAATATATATATGTAATGTTCAACTTGACCTGTACCTGATCAGCTAATCACTATTTCATTTTCAAACTGTTTATTAATTTAGGATTGCAGGACTTGTGAGCTATAATGAACGAAAATGAATTTAACTAACTAGTTAACTAGAAGCTGCATGTAGTGGATAGCCAGGATTTAGTACAGTACTTTATGTTTGTAGTTTAAAGCAGTTTCTTAACCCTGATCACTGCCCTAAATCTGTGTTTTTCACCTGATCCAGCTGATCAGCTAATAAACAGTCATTTACTGAGTTTACCTGTTAAAATCCTTTAGCCCCCTATGGAGCCTAAATTAATCATGTAAATTCAGCAGTGTATTAGACACATCATACCACCACTTTATTAAATGCCTTTAAAGCAGAGGAAGCTCAAGAACATGCAGAACAGTGTTAATATGCAGTAGAATATGCAGAACAGTGTTAATATGCAGTAGAATATGCAGAACAGTGTTAATATGCAGTAGAATATGTAAGAACAGGGTTGAGAAATACTGCTGTAACGTGACTTCTGTTCATTTGTAGTTCACAGTAAGACCACATGTCCTGACGTTTATAAAAATCTCTATGCAACGTAAAGTTACATTCTTTTACATAAAAGGACACCATCTTAAGAAGAGCTCTCAGTAGAAAAAGAAATAAAAGCGCAGGAGAAAATGTAAATATATGACAGAATTGACATACAATACATAATACATAATAATAATAATAATAATAATAATAATAATAATAATAATAATAATAATAATGATAACCAAATCTGTTATATTATTTTAAATATTAGGTGATAACTGATCATTTTTGTTATATGTATATAATTCAGACATTGCATGCATATTTTTTTCTAACAACAGTAACTGTAATGTGGAGTAACATGTTTAGGTTGTAAAATCACCTTATAATAATAATTTACTTTTAATTTAAAGTAATTTCCACAAATGTTGTTCTAGGAAACTATAGGGTGGGCTTGGGTTCATATTGGCAAATGTGTCCCCCCCAATATCAAGCCCGCTCCTACGCCCTTGGTCTTATCTTCCAGGATGTGCTGGTCGTAACGAGTCTTTGTCCCCAGGATGTGCTGGTTGTAAATAGTTTTCTTCCACCCAGGATGTTCCTGGCCCCCCAGCACTAATCTGCTATTTACTGAGGCCTAAAATTCAGTCCTATCTCCCATTTTCTACTAGATATTTTATATGGATAAACTAATAAAAAAACTTCCAACACTATGAACAAACTCTGTCTGTGCTGCTCCATGCTGTTTACACATGCGGCGTGTTCTCCGTTCACTGCCCGCAGCCTACTCTGTATCTGCGCTGCGCTGCATGCCTCATCAGTGTTCTGTGTTAAAGCAGCGTACTGTTATACGCAGAATCTTCTGGCTATATTTACTTTCTTGCCTCTGTGGCAGACAGCTCTGACCAATCAAAGGACACATTGTGTTTTAGTGCACATTTAGGTGCATTTAGGTTTATGCCTACGTGAAACAGAGGGAGAAAATGTGCCAAGTAAATATAACCAACAATATCATCTTGGATGAATGAACTGTTCACTGCAATATTGACAGGCGGTGTCCAGAGGGATACATGTGCCTGAAAGCTGGGAGGAACCCAAATTATGGATACACCAGCTACGACAACTTCGGCTGGGCCTTCCTCGCACTCTTCCGCCTCATGACCCAAGACTTCTGGGAAAACCTGTTTCAGCTGGTTTGTACACCCTCACTTAAGAGTCTGTAGTATATGTTAAACTATATATTTTATTAATCTGCATTTTTGTTTCATCATGCTTCAGTATTGGAAGTGTAACATTGTTGAGTAATGTAAGTACTCGGCTATTTCTCCTATAATAACTACTCATTATTTAGGATGTCCTTTCAGTCACACAAATATTTCTTACCTTCTGAACGTTTAGTGGATGTCAATTTAAATAGATTCTGTTGATTACAGTATTTTATGATCTCATGAGTGGTATTTAAAGCTTTTGTCATAAATCATTAATTTATTCATAAATAATAATTCATTCATTCCAGTTCCAGATCTTCCTTGTGTCCTGCTGACAGTGCGCTCTGTGTTTCAGACTCTTCGGTCTGCTGGGAAGACCTACATGATCTTCTTTGTCGTCATAATCTTCTTGGGCTCTTTCTACCTTATCAACCTCATTCTGGCTGTGGTGGCCATGGCATACGCAGAACAAAATGAGGCCACCAAAGCTGAAGCTAAAGCGAAGGAAGAGGAATATGAGATAATGCTGGAACAGCTGAGGAAACATGCTGAGGCATGTGTGTTATAATACAGCTTTTTATCTGTTTTTTAGGAAGAAATAATTACGTGCGTATTAATTATAGTGAAAATGTAAAAAGTTTTGGTGGACTTTTGGTTTATATTTAGACGTCATTAATGTTTTAGTATGCCATGAAAGGCATTTAGTGAGTATGTTAATGTGTTGTTTAATGTATAAATAATAGGCATATGTTTGGGGAGAAAAATGTCCAGGTGTAGTTTATTGCCATCTATTTATTATCATGGAAATTATGACACAATGGATGCATCCTAATCCTGTACAAGACAATATTACTAAAACTATGTAAAACTAGTTCTCCAGCACCGAATAGGTGAGGTGAGTATTTTCAGCCTGTAGCCTGCTGCGAACCGCTGATAGCACTGCTGGAGCAGCATTAGCATTAGCCGCTAACCACGTTAAATGCAAACTCAGAGGTGAGTTTATCAGTGTTAATCTGTGTTAAAACAAGCTACATGGGGTGATCTGCTAGCTAATATTACCAGATGGCATGGGGAATGGCTTACCAGAACACTTAGGGTTCCTCAGTGTAGCACTGTTGGGTGGCATTTACTAGCGCTAATCATGGCTAATGGTTAGCCGCTAATGCTAATGCTGTTGCACCTAGCCTTAGTGGAAATCTGGAAATCTAAGCTTACTGTAAATAAACAGAAGCCCTTTACTCACCCAAATAAACAGTTTTCAGGAGAGAAATCGGTGTAGATTAACATCCAGCGCTCGTTTGAAAAAAAATGTTTGTTTTTTAAGAACTAAAATTAGCTTGGCTTTACTTTACTTAGTTAGACCCCCCCACACCACTACCACTGAGAACAATGATGTTAAAGCAATGCTTTTTGTACATTTGCTGTTTGTATTTATTATAATGTTAGTGTTCTACTGAGCTAATTAACACTTACTGCCCAGATAAAAAGCTTTTTCTTTACTTAAAATTCCCACAGGTGCCTAAAACATTTGCACAATAGAGTATATTTGCTGTTGAGATGCACACACTGATTTTGCCTTTATAGTGTTAAAAATTCCCTAAGCTCTGCTTTTATTGGTTGGTTTACAGCAGTGGAATGGCTAATTGTAGCCACAGCATAGCTTTTTTATAGCACTGGTAATACCTGGTGTGTGTTGTGTGCTTATATAGGTAGAGATTTTCCCCAGTTGACACTTGAGAGAATAGTTTGTAAAAGCAGATCAGAACGGGTCCGTGCAAAGGCACCATTGTTCTCTGCATACTAAACATATAAGCTAAGCTTAAGTAATTCTCAGTATTGAAATTATACAGTACATTACATTAAGGACAACAGGCAAGGGCGTGGTCTAAAGCGCTGACACTATGAGCAGGAGGTCGGAGGTTTGAACCCCCGTTCATGCAGCTTTGCCATCAAGCTGCAGTTTGGCCCTGCTCCCTCTGGGTGGGTAGTTGGTGCTCTCTCCCCACATCACTGCTAGGGTGATCTCTGCAGCGCAGGGCATCTGTGAGCTGATGTATGGGAACCGAGTCGCTGTGCTTTCCTCCAAGCGCGCTGGCTTCTCGGCAATGCTGCATCAGCAGCAGCTTGAAAAGAAGCAGTGGCTGACTTCACATGTATCAGAGGAACATGTGTAAGTCTTAACCCTCCTGGTCCTAATGAGTGGGTTGGGTAATTGGCCGTGAAAATTGAAGAGAAAATGGGAAAAATTTAAAATAAAATTATAAAAAAAGAACAACAGGCAAAATGCAAGTTAACTGTGGTAATAAGTGACTGTCTCATTTGCTCAACCAGCAAAAAAAGGGCATGGCTAATGGCAGCTGCACCTCACTCTCAAGCAAGAAGAAAGATGATGGCAGTTCTGAGCATGATTTAACTGATGATGGGGGTGGCAGAGTGAAGACCCAACATGACAGCATTGCTCTGAAAGAGGTATGTGGTCTTTGCTTGTATTTAAACCCCCAAATCAGAAAGCAGTATGGCTTTTGTTTCATTAAAAACAGTATGAACCCAAGATATTTAATTTATTAGTATACATCCATTCCTGCATTTCCACCCTGCAACACAAAAACCCGTAAATCATTTAATGTTGCCATTCTTTCTCACAAAACTTAAAACATATTTTGCACTAATGATACCAAGTGATAAAGTGTAAAATGTTTTAAATGTTATTTTGTCCCTGTGCAGACACGTCTAAAGGTGTGTGGTCAATTATCACATTTTTCATCTCTAAAATTCTACACATGTTCTCTGTTGGGGACAGATCAGGACTGCATGCAGCCCAGTACAGTTCCCGTTCCCTCTTCTTCCACATGGGTCAGACGCTCGCAGATAAAAAGGGTTAAAAAGTCAGTATTAATAGAGCAGCAGGAGAACAACAGGTAGACGATGATAAAAAAAACAGAGAACTTCAAAGAAGAGTAGTAAACACAAACTGAGCAGAGAGTCACAGGAGATCCAACACGTGGCAGGTGAACACACCAGGAAACAAACAGGGAAACCCTTGTTTTGTACACACTAACAGGGTGGGTAATACTTCACGGTGGACATGACAAACAGGCTTATAAACACAAAGTAAAAAGACCCAATTTAATAAGAGACACACTGTTTGGCCAAAAAAAATTGCCACCAAAAAAAGTCACACACTCTAATATTTGATTGGACCGCCTTTAGCTTTGATTGCAGCACACATTCACTGTGACATTGTTTCAAAAATCTTCTGCAATGTCACAAGATTTATTTCAATCCAGTGTTGCATTCATTTTCATCAAGATCTTGCAGCAGCATTGATGATGGTAGAATCTGACCGCTGCACAAAGCTGCATCACAGAAGTGAAATGCTACACATTAATGCTACACACTGAAGTAAAATCACATCATTTTTTTTTTTTTACCTCATTACTGCACCTCAACTGCCACCATCAGGAATGGAAGTTTATTAATAAATTAAATTAAGTTGAGCAGACCAAACTTATTTAGAGAACAACTGCAGATTGAAGGGTACAACATTTTTTTGTTCTCTTTCTGAAATCTCTTAAGGTATCAAAACTGAATGGATCCAAAGCAAGCATGAACCACCTAGACGTGACCAATGGGCATAATAGAAAACCCAGTGTAGCGGGCAGTGCTATAGATGGTAAGTTCCAAAGCTTATTTGATAATTAAATATTTCATATAAATACTGTTCGGTTCGGCCTGTTCGGTTCGATACACCCGGAAGAACCGCAATATTTCAGTGTGCGCGCTAACAGGGAAACGAACGTTCTGCCACTGTACATGGTGTTGAATGCAGCTCCGCAGTCAAGCAACTCGGCCACATGGCCAGGGGAGGGGCTGCTGAGCGCGTGCTGCTGAAGGCATGTGAAAATCCTCACATATATATATATATATAGTTTTCTTAATCTTACAGATTCCTCGAACAGTTTAAGTTTTTTTTATAAGTATTATACTTTAGTTATATGTATTCTACTAACCACCTGGAAATGACTCATAATATTTAACCATTAGAACTTTTTTTCTTTGAATATCACCCACTCCATATCTTCTCATTCTTTCAGAATTAGAAGAGTTGGAAAGACCTTGCCCACCTTGCTGGTACACATTTGCAGACATATTCCTAAAGTGGGACTGCTGCACACCATGGATCCGGTTTAAAAAGTTTGTGTACTTCATTGTGATGGACCCTTTTGTGGACCTGGGCATCACTATCTGCATCGTTTTGAACACTGTGTTCATGGCCATGGAGCACTACCCAATGACTGAAGAGTTTGAATCAGTCTTAAGTGTTGGGAACTTGGTAAGACACTAATACACAGTAAAAGAGTGGTACCAACTGTTTAACTTTTTTCAGGCTTTCAGAATTAGTACTTACATGTGGTAAATTAACATAACGACAGACGTCTCCACTGGATATAAGTAACTGTCTCTACTGCCCAGGGAAAGCTTTAGGCTTTATACTAAATTCATCAAGGAATTTTGGCACAGTGTAAGGGACAGTTTTTCTGTACAAATTATGTAGTAAACTAAAAATCGACAAAAATGGAGATAAGTATTTTTTATAGGACAGCGGCGATATGTTCATTAGAAAGGATGTCTACAAACATTTTTACATATAGTGTATGTAGTTGCATCTGACCACACAGTAAGAAAGTAGGGGGGGTGGAGGTAAAGAATAGTGAATGCTTATATTTTACCCTTATTTTAAATATTTATATATATTTCACAATTAATGGGAAAAACTTCAGAGAGAAAAAGATATGTACAAACTTATTGAAACATTATTCCGTTTTTTTGAATAGCTTCATTGTTTTTGATTTTAACATTGAAGCATCTCTACTGGTCTATCCATAATGAGGTTTTGACACAATGGGCCATATTTACCAACACTGATTAAGAAACTTTTTCCTTAATTCCCACTTACACAGTTTTCAAAAGGTTCTGGTATCCAGCTGGTATTAAATTACAAGCACAGTTAGATACAGTGTTATAAGTGAACAGCTCTGCTTTTCCTGTGTAAAAATGTTATTCTGTTGGTAAATGAGACAAAGTGTTTCTTGTTTTTTTTTAAGTACTCTAATACTTATAATTAGTCTGGAAATTCTGACTGAAATGCACAGTATAACAGTCCAGCAGCATGTTTTCTCAGATGGCCCTCAAATGAAACTCTTTTGTAGGTCTTCACAGGCATCTTCACAGCTGAGATGGTCCTCAAACTCATCGCAATGGACCCATACTACTACTTCCAGGTCGGCTGGAACATATTCGACAGTATCATAGTAACAATGAGCCTAGTGGAGCTGGGCTTGGCCAATGTAGAAGGACTGTCTGTGCTCAGGTCCTTCCGTCTTGTGAGTACATCTTTATGTCCTCTTTATCTGCTGTGTTCCACTGTTTATATGCACAGATGCATAGGCCAGGTTCAGTAAAAGGACAGGTTCTTAATACTAGCAAAGATGATTGCTCTTAGATTGTCTAACTGAACTGCATTCAGTCGTGTTAATGTACTGAAAATATAAGTAGTGCAGCTGGAAGACTTATTGCTTCTCGTACCCAAACGTCTGAAATTCATTACTCAATAGACTCATTGCACTAGTCACTCTATTCCATGTAAAAAAGCACAATGGAGAGAATGAAGAATTTGAGCTACAATCTGCGGACGTTTTAATTGGACACGAGGATTTGGGGGAGAGCAAGCCTATTGGAGGACTTCACACCTTTGTTTTGGTAAATAGCTGACTTCACGCTGTCTGATGCTTCTCTGTAAAAAATGACAAGAACAACAGCCAACAAAAAATCTATGTATACCTATGTAAGACATTTACCTTTTACTTAGGGTGACCACAAATTTTGTTAAATGTATGAAGCCAAGTTCCACAACAGAATGAGGACAGGGAAGAATCAAATAGTGTGATGTTGGCCTTTGCAGAAAAAAAGAGATTTGCTGCACTTTGTTCTACCATGCGCGAAGCAATAGGCCAAAGCTACTTCATTTTTGAAGTACTTTACCAAAGCTTACCCTGCTCAACCCGACGCCATTTCCGAGCAGCTGGAATGTACAGTGCTCGCTGCATGCATCAAGTGCATTTAAATATCTCCATTAGAACCATTCTCTGAGGATTGATAAGAAAAGTCACATTTACATAAATAAAAGCAGAATAAGAAAGAAATAAAAGACACGAATAAGATAAATATTACAAAAGGAGCGCAAAGCGCCGGCAGAAGTCAAAGACTTTAGGGAGGACGAGTACATCACAGGTCTTGTAGAGCATTTTTACTTACACTGCTTGGCACACAAGCTTGGCACCTTGCTCCAGGATTTGTGTTTTCAGCTAACTTAGCCTGTGACCTCAGCTAACCTCTGCACAGAATCATGCTTGCTGTGTTAAACTGAACATTCTTTGATGTGTTAAACACACATACACACACACACACACACACACACACACATTGAGGTAAGTCCCAAATATCCTTGTATCTAACTCAATAAATGC
This sequence comes from Astyanax mexicanus, assembly GCF_023375975.1. Taxonomy (NCBI): domain Eukaryota; kingdom Metazoa; phylum Chordata; class Actinopteri; order Characiformes; family Acestrorhamphidae; genus Astyanax; species Astyanax mexicanus. Next base: position 14,772,031 of record NC_064410.1, on the reverse strand, counting down.
TTAAGTTGCATCATGTCATTTCAGTCTGTTCATTATTTACTCTGTACTGTTTTGGCACGAGGGCCTATATTAAAGCCAAAGACAATATTTAGAGACAGTCCGATTACATATTGAGTCCCAAAGATTGTATTTTGAGACTGTACTATAATATATTTGGACCACAAAATAATGTATTGAATGTATCGTATTATCATATGAGGAAAGTCAGACATTTTACCATTCCATGAAAACCATGAACTTGATGGAAGCAGCACTTCCCAAAAAAGGGCTGGAAAAGTAAGTGGTACTAATAGAAACAGCTTCATTAGGAGCACATTGCAACGTATTCACATGACTGGGTATAAAAAGGGCATTATAGAGAGGCTGAGTCTCTCAGAAGCAAAGATAGACAAACATTCAGAGAAACTTGAGAAGTCACTGTGAGTAAGAGACAAGGATGGCGTCAGTACAGGATGCTGCTGATCCTCAGGCGGCACTGCAATAATAACAGGCTGTACTGATAATGTATTGTAAATTACTGCATTAGCACAAAAATGACTGTAAACAAGAAAATCCCCTGTGCATTCCAAAAATAACCATCCGTCTTTTTTGAGCAGGAAAAAGGACTGAGGCAAAAAGGAAAAATGTTGTGTGGTCTGCTGTTATTAGCTCCCAGTTCAAAAGTCTGTATGTCCTATGGCATTTAATTACATTAGTGCCTATGCTGTATGCAGCTTACACATATGGAAAGGCATCATCAGTGCTTAAATATAAATAGAGGCTATTAGGACAACGTATGCTCCCATCCAGACAATGTCTCTTTTTGAGGGAAGACCTAGCATATTTCAGCAAGACAATGCATACTGCACCCATCACAACAGCATGGCTTTGCAGAAGAAGAGTTTAATCCTAAACTGGCCTGTCTGCAGTTTATACCTTCTAAAAAAAGTTTTATTTCTCATGAAATGATACAATGTCTCACTTTCTACATCTGTGTTCTATGCTGTATAGTGAATAAAATATAGATCTATGAGCTTTACTTATTAAACATTATTTGAGTGCCATTTAAATTCAATATTTGTACGTCATTGTTCTGTTATTTAAACAATAAATGAGTGACACTGCTCTTTGAACTAATCATATGCATTATTTGAATAAACAAATTTTTATGTATACTCAAATACTTTAGAGAAATACAATGTATCACAAAAGTGAGCACACCCCTCACATTTCTGCAGATATTTGAGTATATTTACAGGGGACAACACTGACAAAATGACACTTTGACACAATAAAAAGTAGGCTGTGTGCAGCTTATTTAACAGTGTAAATTTATTCTTCACTTCACTTCAAAATAACAGCCATTAATGTCCAAACCACCGGCAACAAAAGTAAGTACACCCCTTAATGACAGTTCCTGAAGTGTCAATATTTTGTGTTAACTCTCCTGGTCATGGAGTTTAGCAGAGCTTCACACATGTTTTTCCACTCCTCCATGATGACATCACGGAGCTACAGATATTCAAGATATTGCAATCCTCCACCTTCAGCTTGAGGATACCCCAAATATGTTCTATTGGGTTTAGATCTGAGACATGCTTGATCAGTCCATCATTTTTACCCTCAGACTCTTTAATAAAGCAGTGGTAATCTTAGAGGTGTGTTTGGGGTCATTATTATGCTGAAACACTGTCCTGAGACCCAGTTTCCAGAGGGAGGGGATCATGCCCTGCTTTAGTATTTCATAGTACATATTGGAGTTCATCCTGCTGCACTCATGCAGCCCCAGACCATGGCATTCCCACCACAATGCTTGACTGTAGGCATGACACACTTATCTTTGTATTCCTCACCTGATTGCTGCCACATGTGCTTGAGACCATCTGAACCAAACAAATAAATCTTGCACTCATCAGACCATAGAACACGGTTCCAGTAATCCATGTCCTTTGCAAGACAGCAATGCAGACCAATGTGATGTAGTGTGCAGTGTATGGCCTGAGCTCTGACAGGCTGACACCTGACCTCTTCAATCTCTGCAGACATACTGACAGCACTCCTGCGTCTATCTTTCAAAGACAACATTTGGATGTGACGCCGAGCACGTGCACTCAGCTTCTTTGGACGACCAACGTGAGGTCTGTTCTGAGTGAACCCTGCTCTTGTAAAAATGCTGGATGATCTTGGCCACTGTGCTGCAGCTCAGTCTTCTTGTAGCCTTGGGCATCTTCATGTAGTGCAACAATTCATCTTTTAAGATCCTCAGAGAGTTCTTTGCCGTGAGGTGCCATGTTGGAACTTTCAGTAACCAGTAGAGAGAGTGTGAGAGCTTTACTACAATATTTAACACACCTGCTCCCTATGCACACCTGAGACCTAGTAACACTAATGAAAAAGGGACAATAAGTGCTCAACTTGGACATTTAGGGGTGTAGTCTCTTAGGGGTGTACTTAGTTAAGTTGCCGGTGGTTTAGACATTAATGATTGTATATTGAGTTATTTTGAGGGAAGAATACATTTACACTGTTATATAATCTTTTTTCAGTGTCATTTTGTCAGTGTACTCACTTTTGTGATACACTGTACTTCCAACATGTTTCAGAAGGCCTCCTACTATAATTCTACCATGAATGTGTTGGCTGCAGATGCGTGTCTTCAAGCTGGCGAAGTCCTGGCCAACGCTAAACATGCTGATTAAGATCATCGGTAACTCTGTGGGTGCCCTCGGCAACCTCACCCTTGTCTTGGCCATCATCGTCTTCATCTTTGCTGTGGTGGGGATGCAGCTGTTTGCTGGCAGCTACAAGAGCTGTGTGTGCAAGATCTCTGAGGACTGCGAGCTGCCCCGCTGGCACATGACCGACTTCTTCCATTCCTTCCTCATCGTGTTCCGGATCCTGTGCGGGGAGTGGATCGAGACCATGTGGGACTGCATGGAGGTGGCGGGTCAGGGCATGTGCATCGTAGTCTTCATGATGGTCATGGTGATCGGCAACCTGGTGGTGAGTGTCACCTTCGTCACCTTGTTCCACCAAGAAAGGATTTTGTCTAATCAATATGCACTTAAATGTGTTGCTAAGATAATCCCTGATGTGTAAACTCAAATGCCATGTTCACACAGCAGGTAAAAAAAAAATTTTGGCTAAATCAAATGCTAATTTCTATCTGTTTCTATCTTTTTAATGTGACCCATGTCTTGCATCTGTCTGAACAGTTTGTGCTGTGCAAGTACTGCTTTACGTGAAGTTTCATTTTAATCCGTCTTAGAATCTCATGAGCATTAAATGAGTTTAGGATGTTGAGTCTCTCTCTGCACATTACTCGGACACGGACAGGCTTTTGTATACATTTTTTCATTTTATGCCAATTCATTAGAAACATTGTGCCTCATTTATTGTGCCTCATTTATCAAGCATCTTAGAGAAAAAGTATGATCTAAGATCTCCTCTCATGAGTTGTCTAATAGAATTCACTAACCCTTAGCTGATTATGGATACGCAACCTTGCTCTGAGAAATTAGATAAATATGGGCCACTGAGTGGATATTACACTTCTAATTTTATCATTTTATTTTATTAATATTAATGAGACCTGAAACCCTTACTTACTGCTGCTGTCTGTTTTCCCTGTCTTATAGCCTTTTTCCTTGATATAAAACTTGCATGGGTTGGTGGCGTTTCCTTCCCATTTCATTTCAGTGGGATACTAGTAACTTCACATGTATAGGAGGAGGCATGTGCTAGTCTTTACCACCTCTAGTTTTGGGGGCATTACTAGTGACTGGATGGGCTCATATGAGTTAGGATTGAGTATTAGGTGTTCTAAGACACCAAGGGCCTGATGTCAATTAAAAAAGTAATTCAATAGAGTGTCTTTTAAGTTAACTCAACTTTTTAGCTTATCCATACATTGGTAGAAGCTGCAGCTCAAATGTATTAAATAGTATAAGATTATAAGATAGTATAAGATCCAAGTTCTCAATCTGTGTCCATTCCCCAAGTAGGTTATGGTTGTGGTGCTAATGTGATTTGAACTTATGATCTCCTGAAACTCTCGACAGTTAGACTGTTGACTCATCACAGTGCTGTAAAACCATGGTCAATTCTGTGGCTAAGCAAGACATTAATGTAGTGTTATTTTACAGCTCATGAGTGGCCCTACAGTCTAACTGCTGCTTATTAAGTGTGAGGAGATATCATAAATGTAAACCCCAGCAAAGGCTCAGTGCTCCATTGTCAACAGCCTCACAGTCCGGGTATGTAATGTGATGGAGAGAGTTATAACCTGCATGTGAGAACAAACATTTAACATTAAAATAAGGGGCAGAGTGGCACACTAAACATCTTACACATTATTTAATCAATAATCAGTTGGACGTGCTGACAAGTCTGAACTCAATAACAGGATCATGTGATCCTCTCATTGAAAGTTAATTATGAACACTCAGCATTTCACTTATATATCAACCAGTACATCAAAATGTACTAATAATGTGTCCAAGTTCTTTTTCAGTTCAATTCATGGAGCAAACAGGATATACCTCATCTAAAAAGAAAACAAAACCAACCAGTGAGCTATACAGAAAATCAGTACAAATGCCATCAAGGACAAAGTCTGGGACAAGTGAAGAATTGAGTATTCATTTTGGGGCTAGCTTTAATTTTCAGTTGAAAAAATTACACTAAGTGTAATTTTACACTAAGTGTTTAATTGTTGGATGTAGAGTGTCATTTTGTTCCCTCCTTTCCTACAGGTTTTGAACCTCTTCTTGGCTTTGCTGCTTAGCTCCTTCAGTGGAGACAACATGGCATCTGATGACGACGGTGAAATGAACAACCTTCAGATTGCCATTGGAAGAATCACCAGGGCCATTGACTGGGTTAAGGCCACTGTTACTGGACAGGCCAGGAGTGTGCTAGGTCTCAAGCCTGTGGAAAAAGAGAAAAAAGGAAATGATGAAGACGACTTCAGATGCAACAACGATTTAGTCCTGAACCACATGGAATCAGGGGATAAGCTGGATGGTGCTGCTGAAAGAGCTATTGTCCTTTCAGTCAAAGTTCCAATGGCAAAGCGGGAGTCTGATTTTGAAAGCCCTTATGATGACACGTCTGATGATGAAGACAAGAAAGCTGATGAAAAATCAAAAGTGAGTTTTTATATAATTAGAACACATTGTATTTACAACACAATAGCTGATACTGTAAGGAAGTAGTGAGTTAGTTCATAAGCAAGTAATATGGAAATCTCCCACTCAAATTATAAAAAAGATTCTGTATGGCAAATTGGATTTGTTACAAATACAGATGGCAAAATACATTTTCATTTCTGTTAACAATACAAAAACTGAAAGCTTTAGTATCATTTAATATCCAGTAAATGCTTATAATGCTTGAATGTACTATATAAAGGCCAAAACTGTACATATATATTGATTAATATGCATCCATTCCTGCACATCAGACCTGCAAAAAAGTTGGAACCGTAAAGTATGTACCACTTTGTAATGTGGCAGTTCTTTCTCAGAACACTTTAAATCTATTTTGTTATTTTGTTCATTTTTCCTGCAAACAATAAGTCATGTTCTCTCCTGGTATTAGCAAGGCAGAAAGTATATTGAGATCTTAGAGCAACATAGTAACGGGTCTGGAAGAAGAGGGTAGCGGTACTGGACTTACCTGCCTGCTGTCCTGATATGTCCCTAATTATATATATATACAGTTGCAAGAAAAAGTATATGAACCCTTTGGGATTACTTGGATTTCTGCATAAATTGGTCTTAAAAATGTGTTGTGATTTTCAAGTCAATAGACAAAAACTGCTTGAACTAATACCAAACAAAAAATATATATGTTTGCGTGGTTTCATTGAACACAAGATGTTAAGATTCACAGTGCAGGGTGGAAAAATAACTATTTAATAACTAGTTTAACCCTTCTTTGGCAGCAAAAACCTCAACCAAATGTTTCCTGTAGCTGCAGATCAGACCTGCACAACAGTCAGGAGAAATTTTGGATCATTCTTCTTCACAAAAATGCCACAGCATCTCAGTTGGGTTTAGGTCAGGACTCTCACTTAAGGCTTGTGTTGTGTACAGTAAAGTTGTGAGTGGTATTAGTGAATATAGTTACTATTATAGATCGTGTATAACATTTTAAAAATGAAGTGTATTTTGCAAATAATAACTTACCAAGAATGATTGTGTGAAGAAATAATAATAAAATTAAATAAAAATCTACAAAAAAAATAAAATTGCAGAATTTGTAGTACATGCATATAAACTGCAAACTTAAAAATTCTACGAAACAAAAATAATCTTAAAGCCACACAGTAAATTACAGACTGTTGCAAAACAGAATACTGCTAAGATAATATAATATCCTTTATTAACCCACACATTAAATAAAAAGCAAATACATAGTAAATAAGGGTTAATTTAGCACATATTGTTGGTAAACATGTTGACATGAATTTAGCTATTGCATATAGTAGAGCACTACAGCAGTAATAAATAAACAGATATATTGCACAGCACGTGTTATACAGTCTGACAGGGCCACTGAAGGAGCTTCCCAGTGCTGTCAGAGTGGTGTATTAAAATCACAGTGTTATTGTGTCACAATATATTTTATAAGATACGACATGGCACACCCCTTGAGTTGACCATGAGATATCTATGAGAAATCATACATTAGAAATATATTAATAGGGCTAAATATATAAATGAATAAATGGAGGCTTCAAGGAATTATATTGAGTGATATATTGAACTGCAATACATTAATATATTATGCTGTGGCCCTTACTAGAAATAATCACTGTGACACTGAAGGTGCTCACCCAAGTTCTAGTCCTAACTCTTTAGCTTGAATGCTGTTAAGAATGACCCGAGCTTCAGATAAAGAGAGAAATTAGGATCTTAATGGTTTGACGGTCTGCAGATAATCTATAGTAATAGTATTTTTTTATAATACCACTCTCAGCACCCTTTCTTACTATGGTGTCGTCTTGGTGACATAACTGATGGTACAAGTTTACTCCGTGTGCTTGTGACCCCTGTGTACCTCATTCAAAGTCCCAGAGAACATGGGCCATCTTCAGCTTCTGACTGGAGACATAGAGAGCTCGAGTGGTTTTTGGGGTCAGAGGAGAGGTCATGTGTCACAGTGACGGAGCGTGGGAAACGGCACCAGCGCAGCAGGATTAGTTAACCTGATGGACAACTATCTGACCTCCTTCCTCCAGTCATCAGCTTGTGGGCTAGAACTGTAGAGTTCCTGTAAATCTATAAACACATCTGTGCACGCTTTTCCAGAGCTTGGGTAATCTCAAACCTACGGCTGCTGGTTTGGGTCAAATGTTTGTTGAAACATTTCATTGAGGTGCACAAGCCCTGACTCATTAGGCAACTGTTTGTTGGTATGTCTGTAAACTGGGTAGAATTACACGGCTCACATGACACACTCTCTCATGTCCCAACGCCTGGCATGCCACACTCGGACATGTTTCTCCTCAGGGAAGGGGATACATAGCTGAGGAGGATCCAGTGGTGCAAATCAATCTGCTGGACTTCACAAGATTTGGAAAAAAGAGAAAAACAAAACAAACCCCAAAATAACAGCATGTGATATGCCGTGACTAGCGCTAGCTGTGATGACGACTCAATCTGCTAAAAACTGTGTCTTAAATGAACTACCCTGTGTAAAAGGTTCCTACACTAAGACTGACAATAATTGCGATATAAGGAGGATCCTATAGGAGAAGATTCATTCACTGTATCTAAGCATACTTTGTCACTCAGGCTTGTTTACTCTTAAAGCTTTAGTTACATGCATCTACGTCAGTGAAAGAGGAATCATGCTTGAATCCGAGGGACGGATTTATACACCGCGGTTATCATTCACAGTGTCTTCTTCATGTTGCTAAATATAACTTCTTTTGAACTGGGACTGTAAAACCAGATATATTCTTGTACTAGACGTCCCAAGTGCTCTGGTTAACACACTGAGACAGAGACAGTACAAGAAATCCACAGCAACAGTTCAAACCAGGTATCATACGGTGTCACCAAAAAGCTGACCCAGTGACCAGCTCAGCTCGTAGAATACAGTAAATAGTGAATTCCAGAAGATGAATACTGTGTTTTTATTTGTGACACAGCCCTCTAAAAATTCAGTGCACCCCCTGGTGATGTACATCGGTGCTCAAGGAGCACCATGCAGTATATATATTTTTTTTACAATAAATTTAAACCAAAACTATTCCACAAACATCAATAAAATATAACCTGCGATTTACAACAAATCCAGTAATTTATAAAATCTTTCACTAGGTGTAGGCTAGCTCTGTTAAGCTCTGTGCAGCGTGTCGCCTTGCTCACTTGAAACTCAATAGTGATGGGTGAGAAGAAGCTGACATTAGAAATTAACATATACGATGATTAATTGTCCAGACTCCACAAAATGTTGTCAGCTTGCTTTACCTTGTATCCTTGTGTACCTAATGTCTTCAGTATTAACAAATCTCATCCATTAGGGCTCTCACTTTAGCGCTGTGTTACTTGATGTGGTGGTTCAACTGCTAGACAGTTAAGTGATGACTGGATAACACAACTCTTTGTATCTGTTGGGCAGCTAAAAGACTCAGGTGGAGATGACTCGTCTTGCAGCACCGTGGACAAGCCACCCGAGGTAGAAGAAGCTGAATCAGAGGAAGAAGAAGATCCAACCACCCCAGAGGACTGCTATACTGAGAGTGAGTCAAAAAGGAATTATTTTTTAAGAAAATAAACCAGTAAGCAATATTCACTGACATGGTGAGGTATCAGTATGTAAACTGGTCATGAAGTGGTACCTCGGGGGACGGCTTGGAAATGGCCACACTTGTATAAGCTGTTAACACTGGCCAGTGTTTAACCTCATTCACAAGATAACAGCTCAAAACTTATATATGTGTATATATGTGTTTGTGTCATTTATTTCTATATTAAATATTATTATTATTATTATTATTATTATTATTATTATTATTATTATTATTTTGGAGGAGGAGGAGGAGGAGAAGGAAAGGTGGAAGAGGAAGAAACAGGCCTCACAATTTGGTTTCTATCGATGTATAAATGCAAAATGATTATGTAGTCAATACCGTAAGAGAAATGATTGACAGTGTTTTTGCTCCTGTGTCTTGTGTACTAGAGTGCATCAGACGGTGTCCCTGCCTGGATTTAGATATCACTCAGGGCAGAGGAAAGTCCTGGTGGGCCTTCCGGAAGACCTGCTTCCTCATTGTGGAGCACAACTATTTTGAGACCTTCATCATCTTCATGATTCTGCTTAGCAGCGGTGCTTTGGTAAGCTGAGATCAAATCTATGACAAACATGGTAGTAATGGTACAGATGTTCTAAATTCCAGGTAGAATTAGTTGTACCACTGGGCAAAGCATCTACCTCTCTACCCCAGGAGGCAATGCTTTGCTGGTGGCACTGGTCAAAGTAACAAAATGAGCAGCCAGATCAACATCATTCTAAAAGAAATGTTTGCTTGTTTTATTTGAGGCTTTTGAGGACATTTACCTTGAGCAACGAAGAACAATTAAAATAATCCTGGAGTACGCAGATCAAGTCTTCACATATATCTTTGTGGTGGAGATGCTCCTTAAGTGGTGTGCATATGGTTTCAAGACTTACTTCACAAATGCTTGGTGTTGGCTGGACTTCCTCATTGTTGATGTGAGTATTTGTTTTATCATATCAAAATGAAGCGAGTTTGTAGCTTGTCTAGTTAGCGAAACCCCTTCAGTAATTCAATTTTTAATCTAACCACACATTTTCAGTTATAACGATGTTCATTCTGACCTACAGGTCTCCTTGATCAGTTTGACTGCAAACATTTTGGGTTATTCTGAGCTTGGGCCAATCAAATCTCTGCGGACACTGAGAGCACTGAGGCCACTTCGTGCTCTATCTAGATTTGAAGGAATGAGGGTGAGACCACTTAAATTCAGAGTATTGATCTAGAATGAGTTTTCTTTTGGAATGTTGTAGCTAATAATCTTTGAGGAATTCTGAAATAATATGTTTCTCCACAGTCACTGCACTTCTAACCTGATCTTAACCATTTAAATAAGGCACATGCTATTTGCACCCGGGTGTATGCAGCAGTGTGTGCTATTTGCACCCGGGTGTACGCAGCAGTGTGTGCTATTTGCACCCGGGTGTACGCAGCAGTGTGTGCTATTTGCACCCGGGTGTACATAGCAGTGTGCGCCATTTGCACCCGGGTGTACATAGCAGTGTGTGCTATTTGCACCCGGGTGTACATAGCAGTGTGTGCTATTTGCACCCGGGTGCAAATAGCACGTGCCACACAGCAAGGCTATTTTCACCCCTTAATTAAAAAAAAAGAAAGAGAACTCATCTGCACATGTCTACCAATGAATGCGAGGGAGCGAAAAGGCGCAAATTCACAGATGGGGAAACGGAGACCATAGGAAATGGTAAGCAGAATTTGGTTATTATTTATGTATAAAAGGCCCATCACTCAATTTAACTCTACATTTTAAGATAAATATTTAAGACAGAGTGTGAGAATTATTATCTATCGAACACTGTTGACTGAAAACGAATAAGCTAAGATAGTGTTTTGGTGGATCTCAGTTTAAGTTATTTGATTGAATTAAAGTTTGAGGCAGTTAGGTAACTTGTATCTAACCTTATCTTAGTTATTAAGTAAAAAGTTTTGTATTTTGTTGCTTATTCTGATTAATTTAGCTAGCTAGCTAGCTTATTGCTGGCTAGTACAGAGCCCGGGAGGGGCCGTGGGTAAAAAAAAAAATTAAATCGAGCGAACGATGTAGCAGTTCATGCCAACAATTTCTCTAATTCGTGCGAACGATTTCTTTTATTCCAGCGAACGATTAAGCCAACTCTTATTTCTAGTTCATGCATGCACAGGCAGGATAAACACAGTCTCCGGCGATGTTCATGCCTTCTGCGGTGGTGTTTTAGGGCAACTCTTAATTAGAGAATAAAGTCTAATATAACGAGATTAAAGTCGTAATATTACGAGATTAAAGCCGCAGTATTTTGATTTTAATTGTAACTGCTTGGCCTGCAGCGCAGGGCACGGAGGGAAAAGAGCACATACCGTCAGTTAGAAACGTAGATAAATGACGGTGATCTCAGGATCTCATAACAGATCATGCATGATCACCGTCAGTTATCTACGTTTCTAACCTGCTTATTATTAATGTTCTAGTGTTACAGCTTTCGGCTCTGCGCTGCGAGATTCCTCTGTGCGGGGAGAGCGCGCGGCGCGACACGGAGGCTTTCCACCGCATTTTAGTTTTTGCTACCAAACGAACATAAATACAGTAAATTCCAGTCATGAATAAAGGAAATAAACCTTTTACTGAAACAAGACGACTGTCTCTGTGTGTTATAAAAACCATATCAAATTCAAATATACTGTGAAGCATGATATGCGCGTCAAAGTTATGATCAATGTGGAATAGTTAATTTCTCACTATTTAGTAATATAGGGCTAATGTATTAATTAAATAAACATAATTCATATTAAAATATTCCCAATATTTCCCAGCAGATCTACCTTATAAAGCACCCCCTATAACTGTACACCCAACCAAGAAATACTTTTAGTACTAGATATTCAGTCAGCCTCCAAGGAAATGCACCCCTTCTTAAATCTGGTTACATCATTATTACATTCATGGTATTTACACCCTCTATATGGGAATCTGTGTAGCAAAATATGGTCACCTTTTACAGGTATATAATGATGGAAACACAAAATTGCATTTCATGTATAACATATGCTGTTTCTAGCTTTTATGTCATATAAAAAGACATAAAATCCAAATAATTATAAAGTAGTTCAAAAAAATATGCACATGAAACAGTGTGATAAAACGGTTTATGTATGTTTCTGAGCTTATAAGTCTGCATTATAATTCTGATAATGATGTATCAGAAAATAGTATGTTTAAATGGTTTCATTTTCATATAATTTGCATACAGGGTAATTTGTAATACAAATTAGTTGGGATAATTGTTATATGAGATAACAGGATACCTGTTTTTGGTGTAATATCATGATATTAATGTCCTACATCTTACAATTACATTTGGTCACACATTTTTATGACATACTGGAATAAATTATCAAATTGATCCAAATTATAATATATACTGCCCACTCAAATAAACATCTTAAAACATTGTATTATTATTATTTTAGGCCAGCTATTTTAATTTTATATAGTGTTACAGATTTAAAGTAGCCTAGTACATTATATGACCCATTCATAGACAAATGTCACACACTGTATTATATAAATTTATAAATCTTTATTTCCTCATTATTACAGTGTACAATTGAATATACTGTACTAAGTAAAATATACTTATTTACGTTATATTATTGTTGAACATAAGGAATTAATAAACACAATTCCACATTGATCATAACACGTGATTTATAACACACAGAGACAGTCGTCTTGTTTCAGTAAAAGGTTTATTTCCTTTATTCATGACTGGAATTTACTGTATTTATGTTCGTTTGGTAGCAAAAACTAAAATGCGGTGGAAAGCCTCCGTGTCGCGCCGCGCGCTCTCCCCGCACAGAGGAATCTCGCAGCGCAGAGCCGAAAGCTGTAACACTAGAACATTAATAATAAGCAGGTTAGAAACGTAGATAACTGACGGTGATCATGCATGATCTGTTATGAGATCCTGAGATCACCGTCATTTATCTACGTTTCTAACTGACGGTATGTGCTCTTTTCCCTCCGTGCCCTGCGCTGCAGGCCAAGCAGTTACAATTAAAATCAAAATACTGCGGCTTTAATCTCGTAATATTACGACTTTAATCTCGTTATATTAGACTTTATTCTCTAATTAAGAGTTGCCCTAAAACACCACCGCAGAAGGCATGAACATCGCCGGAGACTGTGTTTATCCTGCCTGTGCATGCATGAACTAGAAATAAGAGTTGGCTTAATCGTTCGCTGGAATAAAAGAAATCGTTCGCACGAATTAGAGAAATTGTTGGCATGAACTGCTACATCGTTCGCTCGATTTAATTTTTTTTTTTACCCACGGCCCCTCCCGGGCTCTGTACTAGCCAGCAATAAGCTAGCTAGCTAGCTAAATTAATCAGAATAAGCAACAAAATACAAAACTTTTTACTTAATAACTAAGATAAGGTTAGATACAAGTTACCTAACTGCCTCAAACTTTAATTCAATCAAATAACTTAAACTGAGATCCACCAAAACACTATCTTAGCTTATTCGTTTTCAGTCAACAGTGTTCGATAGATAATAATTCTCACACTCTGTCTTAAATATTTATCTTAAAATGTAGAGTTAAATTGAGTGATGGGCCTTTTATACATAAATAATAACCAAATTCTGCTTACCATTTCCTATGGTCTCCGTTTCCCCATCTGTGAATTTGCGCCTTTTCGCTCCCTCGCATTCATTGGTAGACATGCGCAGATGAGTTCTCTTTCTTTTTTTTTAATTAAGGGGTGAAAATAGCCTTGCTGTGTGGCACGTGCTATTTGCACCCGGGTGCAAATAGACACTCCGTTTAAAAAATAATGCAGGATAAGTGGTGGAAATCTCATTTCACCTATGAAAACCATTGGCTGATGTTAGAAGCTTATCACAGGTTATTTAGATATAATAGTGAAAATAAAATAAAGGATTGCTGTTTGAATACCAAACCCTTGTAGCTGGGCTAATAGATTACTTTGGAAATAAAATGAAAATTTGTAAATTTAATTTTGCGCTAAACCATTACTCTATTGCTTTTCTTCTGATGTTCAGTCTGTAAAGGTATGTGTTGTGAGATCTGAAACCCACCCTTTGAATTTCTGCAGGTGGTGGTCAATGCTCTGGTTGGGGCCATCCCCTCTATTTTCAATGTCATGCTGGTGTGCCTGATTTTTTGGCTAATCTTCAGTATAATGGGAGTGAATCTGTTTGCTGGGAAGTTCTACCACTGCATTAACACCACCTCTGAGGAGATCTTCCCTCCTGAGGTGGTCAACAACAAAAGTGAATGCTTTTTACTCATTGAAGGTGGTTATGATGCACGATGGGTAAACCAGAAGGTCAACTATGACAATGTGGGCATGGGATACCTGTCTCTGCTGCAAGTGGTAAGTGTTCATACTTGGAATAAGGAAGAAGGCAGAATCAGTGGGTGGTTCTGATCTAAGTTTTTGTTTGTTTGTAGGCTACGTTTAAAGGATGGATGGATATAATGTATGCTGCTGTGGATTCTCGGAACGTAAGATGCACCATATAAAAGAAATATCAGCTGGTGTCAGTATCAACAGTTACTGACACCAGCTGAAGGGTCTTTACTCCAACAACACAATGGAACAGTGAGATGGGTGACTTGCTTTACATGCTTTCTTCTTTCCTCTCAATTTTTAATTAGGTAGAAGATCAGCCATCTTATGAGATAAACCTCTACATGTACATATACTTTGTGATTTTCATCATCTTTGGATCATTCTTCACCCTCAATCTGTTTATTGGTGTCATCATTGACAATTTCAACCAACAAAAGTCAAAGATAAGTATAAACAAACTGACATTCACAAGAACAAATGTGTTCATACTACTTTAAATCATGCCTTCTCTAAGTGTGTCCTGCAGTCCAGAGTTAATAATTATAGTTGATTTGGTCCAAAAAACAGCCATCCCCTCAAACATTAAAATAACAAGGATGTCAATTCTTATTTTTTTGTTTTACGGGTAATCTGGTTTAATCAGTTTTTTTTACTCTATTTGAGATGTAGAACGCATTAAGGGTCACCCTTTTTTAATGCCATCAAAGAACCACTTTTGCTCACATAAATAACCATGTTTGTAAAAGAGATGTGTGAGTGTGAAGAAATGTTTACATAGACTGAAGCTTATTTTACTCTTTAAAAGTAGTTTTGTCGATGACATGACTCAAAGAATCTCTTGTAGCACTTTAATATGTAGTGTTGTAGCCCTGATATATACAATACTGTTCAAGTTACTGTTAGAACTTTATAACTTTTAAAATAATTATTTTTATTTCGCTTCTGTACTTAGGAGGGCAAGACCTCTTTATGACAGAAGATCAGAAGAAATACTACAACGCCATGAAGAAGCTAGGTTCTAAAAAGCCACAGAAACCTATCCCACGCCCCCAAGTATGCATTTCATGTTGTTTGTAATAGCAGAAAGCCATACATGTGTGGAATAGTAGAACTAATTATCCTTTTGTTTTCATGTTTCACGCCTTTCCTCCACTCCTCCGGTGACTGACCTTTGGTGCATTCTTTGAAGAACTGCTGTCAAGGCTTCGTCTTCGACCTCGTCACAAAGCAGTTCTTTGACATCTTGATAATGGTGTTGATCTGTCTGAATATGATCACCATGATGGCGGAGACAGATGAGCAGAGTATAGAAGTAGAGGAAATCCTCTTCTACATCAATTTTGCTTTTATCGTGATCTTCACTGGCGAGTGTGTGCTTAAAATCATTGCCCTTCGTCAGTACTACTTCTCTGTGGGATGGAATATTTTTGATTTCATCGTGGTCATTCTTTCAATTTTGGGTAAGTTTCAGAATTTGGTTTCAGTTATAAGGATAGCCCAACTAGCCAAACATGATTTCATAGCATTGGCCTAGTTGTTAAACACATTAGATGGCTTAAAATGTACACATTTGAAATCACTTGCTTACTTCTAAAAAATTGGCCTTATACCTTTTTTTATGTGTTTGTGAGCACAAACAGAAAGTCTACGGCAAATTTGTATATAAATTGCAGAATTGTTTGCAGCTCTACTCTTAAAATGATGGATCCAACTTTCAGAAATGTCAGTATTTTGATGAAAACAGCATAAGTGGAGAAGTGATTTCTTCTCAGGAACAGTTGGTGAAAAAAGCGATTGATAAACTTTTGAAGAGTTTTGAAAGGAAGAGTACATTTACAATATGTTTTGCTTCTTTGCTTCACAGGCATAGTGCTGGCAGACATCATTGAGAAATATTTTGTGTCACCCACCCTTTTCCGTGTCATCCGGCTTGCCAGGATAGGCCGTGTTCTGCGTCTGATCCGAGGAGCTAAAGGCATTCGGACGCTGTTGTTCGCTCTCATGATGTCTCTTCCTGCTCTCTTTAACATCGGCCTGCTCCTCTTTTTAATCATGTTCATTTTCTCTATATTTGGCATGTCCAACTTTGCCTATGTGAAAAAAGAAATGGGCATCGATGACATGTTCAATTTTGAAACCTTTGGGAACAGCATCATATGCCTCTTTATGATCACGACTTCTGCAGGATGGGATGGGCTCTTGTCCCCTATCCTTAACAGCGCACCTCCTGACTGCGATCCAGATATCCAGAACCCCGGCTCGGACGTCAGGGGTAACTGTGGGAACCCGGCAGTGGGAATTGTCTTTTTCTGTACCTACATTGTCATATCCTTCCTTGTGGTGGTCAACATGTACATCGCTATTATCCTGGAGAACTTCAACGTGGCAACTGAGGAGAGTGGCGAGCCCTTGTGCGAGGATGACTTTGAGATGTTCTATGAGACTTGGGAAAGGTTCGACCCGGATGCTTCTCAGTTCATTGCCTACAGCTCTCTGTCTGATTTCTGCGACACGCTGAAGGACCCACTGAGGATTCCCAAGCCAAACACGATAAAGTTGATCACCATGGACCTCCCCATGGTACCAGGCGACAAGATCCACTGTCTGGACATCTTGCTGGCTCTCACAGCTGAAGTGCTTGGTGAGTCTGAGGCTATGGACTCTCTCAAAGCGACCATGGAGGAGAAATTCATGGCCAACAATCCATCCAAAGTGTCTTACGAGCCAATAACCACCACTCTTCGGCGCAAGCAGGAGGAGGTGGCTGCCGTGGTCATCCAAAGAGCCTACCGTAAGCACGTGCTCAAGCGCACTCTCAAACAAGCCTCTTACATGTTCAGAGAAAAGTCTGATTTGACAAGGAAAGGCGAGGAGCCTCCAGAGAAAGTAGGAATGGTTGCAAAACAACTGAGCCAGCTGTACGGTGATCACGCTGTGGAGGAGCTTCCTCCTGCAAGCATTCTTCACCTACAGAAAAGGGACATAGCAGGAAAAGCAAGGGGAAAGATCCCCTCTGTAGAGGTGCAGAGCGAGGTGATCTTGCACTCTGCTCCTTTCAGCGCCCCCGAGTCTTCAGCTTATGTGGACAATCTGAGAGAGTCTATTGTGTAGCAAGTGCATGGATCTTTCATTGCTTTTATTAATCCTAAAGCACGATAACAGCTTTTTTGAGTTATATTTTGACACCTGCAGCTTCCTAATAAGAATTCAATGCTTCAAGGGCTTCCTAAAGGGAATTCAAATAATGGAATGTCAAGTTAATTTGATTCTGAAAAAGGCACAGAATCATGTATGTATCAGCGTATCATGTATCAGTGTATGCAGTTTTAATCTCATCCAGGTCGTATTTTCATGTGCCAATTTGCTTCTTTATCTCAGTGCAAGAGTTGCTAAACACTGGAAGTTAACAGTCTTTTTGTAAATGCTTAAATAAACATTTTAATATCACAGAACAACTAGGTTCATTATGACTTAATGTAAAAGATGCACTACCTCTAGAAAGACACGAGCTGTGTTCAGAGTTATCTAATTATCTCATTCACTATTCACTATGTAGCATTTGCTACATAGTGAACTGCCCAGGGGACGACTGAACGACAACCAGTCTTTGTTTGCGTCACTCTGTACCTCTGGTATCACCACTGCATTGAATTATAGAGTTTGTTGTTGTTTCTGTAATGAGAGCGATTCTGAACACAGCTTTGAGTATGGTTAAAGTAGGTTGGGAGAAGCGGTTCATATTCACATAAATGATTTTGGTGATTATTGTTTTTTTATTTAATTTTTTTCTACATTGGCCTTGTAGTATATGCAAATATTAGATTGCAGACCTGTCTTAGTTATATCAAGAAAAAGTGGAAACAATTTTTTATGCTTAAATATTCCTTTGAAAACTGAAGAAACTGACTGTAACCAGAGTATGAAAGTGATTCTATATAGCTATATTCTATATGAGTCAGAGTGTTATTGACTCTTCTTTAAGCTCAGATCACATTTAATTTTACTGTATCTGCTCTGAGTAGTAACAGATATACAAATAGAGAATGTGATAAAAGGTTTATCATCTGTGAATAGTTTTGATACTACACTGGAGAGCTTAAAGGTGCTAAAAGGCGATTTATTTTTGTCTGCATAAAATATGCATTTTTTTTTCATTTTTAAAACACTTTATTTTCAATTTATTGTAGTTTAACATCTTAACATTTGACAACAACTACTGCTAAAATTTAACCCCCTCTGTTTCTAGGTGAATACACACCTAGAAAGAAATACTCACTAAATAAATACACACAACCATGCGCACACACAAATGACTTCATATAAGGATAATAGCATGTTTTTTTTTTTTAGGTGTCACATCCTCTACAGAGAATTTTTTGCACATTCTAAAGATTAATTATCGTATTTTGTTGCAAAATGAAAATCCTTTCATTTTCCCTAAATTTATCAGTGCTCCTTATAATCTGGAGCACCTTATGTATGAATTCTACCAGTCAGGTTGTAAGAAGCAGTAAAGCCACTCGGCTGAAGTACAGACTTATGCAGAAGTTTCAGTTTAGTTCCCTAGCAGTATTAGCATTAGCCGCTAACTGCGCTAAGTGCTAGGTCTTTTTCCATTCACTAAAGGCTAGATATTTAACCATTAAAAAGTGAGTATATCAGCCTGTAGCCTGCATGTTTACTATTTTAAAACAAGCTACGTGGCTTGTTAGCTTATATCACCTTTGCTTACCGGAACACTCATGGTTCCTCAGTATAGCGTTGTCTGGCTGCATTAGTCGCTAACCGCGGCTGGAAATATGAAAATCTTAGCTTACTGTAAATAAATGGAAGTGTCAAATAAACAGTTTCCAGGAGAGAAATCTGTATAGAGTAATATCCAGCGCTCGTTTAACTTTAAAATATATATATTTTTAAGAATTACAGTTTTGTTTCCTTAGCTTAGCATTACAGATTTTACAACCTAGCGGCTAACTAAACTCAAGTGTCCAATAGTGCGCCTTATAATCCTGTGTGCCTTATGTATGAAAATAGACCAGAAAATAGATGTTTGTTGATTGTTTGGCTGATCATGCGGAGCACCATATAGTGCTTAGAAATCGGTATTGATTTCTGGGTTGGCTTTGTTTAAATAATGTAAAAAAATATGTTTTTGTGCAAAAGTAGAGACATATAAAATTGTTAAATTCATTTAATATGTTAAATTAAAAAAATAAATGGTCAATATATTTGTTTCTCTTACACACATTTATCTATACAATATGTATTTTGATCAGGGGTGTCTAAACCTTTGCTTAACTTCTGCTTGCTCTCACTTGTTGTAGAGGCTGTATAAAACCTGTAAGCTGGTAATCTGGTTGTATACCTCTATTACTAACAACAGTATACACATACAAGATTGTTAATAATAAATGTTAAAAATGTATTTCAACCTAATATGCCTTGGGATCTTCTACAAACAAACCACAGTGCTGTGAAAAAAATGTCTGAATGTGTTGCTTATACACATCCACACATGCAGTCGGGGTTTACTGAGTAAGAACAGGAAAGGGCTTGTTTGATATAAAGTGAAAAACATACTAATGCTTGACTATCATTATTCATTTTATAACATTATGGTGATTTTTTGCATTTTACATGTTTTTGTTTAATTTTGTGAATTTAAAAATCTTACAATTACATTTCACTGCTTTAATGTTTTTTTTTTCGTTTAGCTTAAACATCACTAACACAAAACACAGGCTATAGACTACAGAAGAAGGAAAAAGATACAGCAAAAATGAAGATACAGAATTTTAGCATGAAGACTATGGCATTTTTATTTGACTTTACTTTATTGTGACTTTCTTTGCAAGTCTTTTATTGATGTTCAGATGTTAAATGTGTGAGCTATAAAGACTATGATGACCATACTTATGGTCTAGTCACATGATAATGCATATATTGTACAATAACCATCTAGAAAAACATTTGAAAACATTTTAACATGCATAGTTATTGCTTAGCCAGATATGCAAATCAGACACTATATATGTAACTGAATGCATTTTATTCATATGGGGTTTATGTTACCAACTGTAAATACTAACAGATTAATATTAATAATAAACATCCAAATATAACGCATAACTCAGTTGTTTATACTTTGTTCACTGGATGATTTGAGGCACAATGACACTGTATAAAACACATTTTCTCACTTTGCATTTCAGAGTTTAAAGAGGAAATCTCTACATATTCAAGTTGTTTTCTGGGGACAGTTAAACTGTAGCACATTCAAAGTGATGTAAGAACTGTAGTTTTTCTGGATCTGACTTTGCTAACTCTGGTGTTCTGACCAGATCAGTGGATATTTTATGTATTTATTTGATATTTTTAAGCATGTAAACCAATGAGAACTTTCCAGCTGCTCCCGTCATTATAAAAAAAGTATAATATAGTAACAGCACCAGAGCACAGCACTCACCAAGAGAAATCACTTCACAAATTACCTGTGACCCTGCAGTTTAACAATCACACCCAGATCTGATAGAGTTTAATGGGTTGTTGTTTGTTAGTCTCATTAAATCTGACATTTTAAAGGGAATTCTCTGAAAGTGACAAACATCTTAACCACCTATGACTTGTACCTACATAAAAAAAATTACCTTTATATTATTTGTATAATATACTATAATATAATATAATATAATATAATATAATATAATATAATATAATATAATATAATATAAGAACAGCATGTTTAATGTGGCTTGTTAAACTGTATAATTGTCTTTGTGTAACAAATGCGCTTTTTAAATTAAATTAATCACAATTTTTTAAATAGTGTTTTAGGTGGATTTATTTGTTATTTGTTATTTTAGATTGTTATTTTTTCATGAATTATAAAAGTTACAGAATAGAAACACATCCTCTTCTAGTGAGGTGACGAGCATCAGGTTCGGACATGACTGTGACCGAAATCTCCAGTCAGTTAGTGTAGCGCTATTTAGGGAGACACTATGTAGTTCACTAAGTAAAACATGAGTGAATTCGGACACTCCCTCATCATTATCATGCACCAGCACCGGTCGCATAAACACACACAGGAAAGAGGGTTGAGCCGTGTTTAAAACTCCACAAACACACTGAACTGAGCTCTGAGTTAAAGTTAGTGAAGCTCTGAGCTGATCATGAAGTAATTTATCTGACTGTATGTTTATGCTGTTTAAAAGATAATCCTCACATTATTGAACTACATAAAGAAAACCTGAAATTAACATCGTACACCGAATATGAGTATTTATTTATTTCATTGCTTGCCAGCTTTTTTATGTACTGTATTTACCTTTCTTTGGTTTGTGTGTCCTATAATACAATGCACAAAACACCATACAAACATGCAGATAAATTCATTAGAATATTGTTTTTTTGCAATTAGTGATATTTAAAATATTTAAGTTATTGTATTTAAGATCATGTTGGAATAAACCCTGTAATTTTGTTAATATGATGAACATCAGCTGTTTGGGTGGTTTTCTGGCGGATTTGAAACACGTTTTACCCAGTGAATTGGTCCGCTCCTTTTGTTCGGCTGTCTGTTGCTGAGTAGCGAGACCCGCAATGCATTTTGGGACACATTTAGCTCGCTTAGTAAGCAGCAATGTTTACTAAAAAACATGATGCATTATGGGAGTTTTTAGTGCCCTCAAAATCACGTTAGAATTCCCCCTTACGATTCGGACACTCAAAGAAAAATGGCTGACATATTTAATAGTGCCCTAACTAGTAAATAGGGAGCCATTTCAGTCACAGCCCATGTGTCTGTCTGCTTGCTATTTTTAGATAATGCTATGCTAGGCTGCCTTTAAGCAAAGGCTAAGGAAAAAACTTGGACATGAGGCCAGTTTTCAACAAGTCAGATCACAATTTACAGAATTAAACTGCCCTTAACTGGATACTGATCTATAAAATATAATTTCATTTTTTTTTCACCTGACAGTATAGTGTATAACGTTATGCTCATTTGAAAACACAAATGTACAACAGGTTTGGGAGTAAACTGTCAAATGAATAAATGTTTGTAAGTCTGTGTTTAATTATAGTGTTTCTAGTACAGTTTTAAACATTAATTAACATTAGTTGAAAACACATGAAGGACTCCCAGACTACGAGAAGATTCTATGAGACTAAGATTCTCTGATCTGATGAGAAGAAGATTTAACTTTTTGGCATTAATTGTAAGCGGTATGCGTGGAGAAAACCAGGCACTGCTCATCACCTGCACAATACAATCCCAACAGTGAAAAATGGTGATGGTAGCATCAGGCTATGGGGGTATTTTTCAGTTGCAGGGACAGGATGACTGGTTGCAATTGAAGAAAAGATGAATGTGGCCAGGTACAGAGATATCCTGAAAGAAAACCTTTTCCAGAGTGCCCTGGACCTCAGACTGGGCTGATGATTCACCTTCTAACAAGACAATGACCCTAAGCACACAGATAAAATAACAAAGACGTGGCTTTTGAAAAATACTGAGCAAAGGGTCTGAATACTAATGACTGTGATATTTCAGTTTTCCTTTTTTAATAAATTTGCTAAAATTTCTACATTTGTTTTTTGCTGTCAAGATGGGGTGCTGAGTGTACATTCATGAGAAATATATATTTTTTTGTATTTCAGCAAATGACAGCAATGAAACAAATAATACAACATTTTAAGGGGTCTGAATACTTTCTTTACTCAGTGTACATACATATGAAGAGTTTGGTTCCAAAACGGTATAAATCCATTTTTATCAATTTGTGTAAAAAAGAGTTTTCTTTAGCGAGAAAGTGGTAGGCTGAAAACCACTGTTTTCTGTTTCAAACTATCAAATACCATACTAAGGTTAAAATAACGCAAAAAAATCAAATCAAGATTTTAATATTTAAAGATTTATTTTTAAAAATAATTCGGTTTTTTTTCGCAAAACGCAATAAATCCATGCCAATTTTTTTTTCAAAATGTCTTATATATCCTTTGCCATCAATAGAATTTTTTTTTTACTAATAATGTGCAAAATACAATAATAAATAACAGTAAATTGTACATCTGAATAAAATAGTTTAACCATTGGGCCTAAAAACACAAATTTCAAAACATTTCTTTTCGAAAAAGTGGAAAATTGTAGTAGTTGTAGTGTAGTGTAGTGTAGTGTGGTGTAGTATAGTGTGTATAGTGTGTGTGTGTGTGTGTGTGTGTGTGTGTGAACTGCAGATGACAGCCGGCATTTCCCCCCTCCTGAATGCCTCATTTTCTTTACCTTTTCACGTACATGAGACTGTTTTGATGGCTTTCTCTTTTTTTCAATAACTGCTTCACGAACAGGCTCCTCTATACCATCAAAACCGTTCATTTTCGCGGACTTTGAGAGTGAAAAACGAAAGTGAAAGTAGGCTACACGAAATACCGGCCGGCTCAACAGGGCGCGTGTTTACAATAGATAGCTCCTGGAATGCTGCACTGTGATTGACTGTACTGTACTGATGTGGCGTTCTGCGGGAAAACAAGACTGGCGTTTGTCGCGTTTTGGAAAGAAAGAGAGAAAACAGGGCAGTATTACACGGCGGATGTGGCGTTTTGATAAAAATTGAATATTGGCTTTTCAAGAGTGGTCACATAACATTCTGATTCTGGCTCTAACTAATTTTTTTAAAAATGGCGTTTATCGCGTTTTGGAATCAAACTCTTCATATACATATACATATATAAAGAAGATGTTTATTAATGATATAACCAGAAAACCAGGAGATTCAGCAAGACCTTAAAATTTAGAGGATAACAACTCAAAATGAATCAGGATTTGTTCATTGTATTAAGGCAGAAAGAGCTGGAAAAATATGTACTCTTGGTTAGGCCTGTAAGAGCTGTAAAATACTTTAAACTCTTCTCTGAGAGGAAGGATGCTACCATCACAACAGCACAAGGAGCAATGGGACAGCATTATGTGGTCAGGTGCAGAAATACCTCATTCTCCTATATAATTTAATACAATCATTTGCATTTCAAACCTGCCCACCAAATTGAATACATGTCAGATGATTCCTTCTGGGTGCAAGAGTTTTTGTATGTTTAAATGTATGTTATTATAGAAGCTTCAAATACAATCTAAAAAAATACCTTTCACAAGCTTCAAATGTGAAACGTTGCTCATGTGCCTCAGAATTAGTTTTCTGCAAAAGCTGTGTGCAGCTTTTTAAAGGTGTGCTTGCAGAAAGCTGTGTAACTCCACCCATCCCCATAGGTTTCAATAGCAAAACAGACAACTTTCAATCACGTTTTTTTCATATATCCTGTAATTCTACCTCCATTATTTAAATGCAACAGCTAGTGTAACCTCTGCTTATAGTGTCAAATATTTAATATCCCTACAGAATTTGTTTTTTAAAACATTATTCAGCTCTATTCAAAAAGTTGTGGTTATTGTAAAAGGGCTGGGTTAAACCTAGCCGGGGTGGGACCAATGACTGTATGGGTGGGACCATAGACTGTTTGAGCTTGGTGGAGGCAGCCCTCAGGGGCGGGGTTATTTAAATGAGTAGGCTGTCTCTCCACAGTCTTTCTCCCTCCTCTGGACTCTACTGCGCAGACTCGGGTTTTAGGATCGCCAACATGGAGGAAGATTTTAGCTTCATTTTCATTGAATGAATGGAAGTGGCGACACAGCGCCATCTTTTTTACAGTCTCTGGAGTGAAGCATGAAGAGAGGAGTAGAACATGGCAGGAAGCCATTTAAGGCTCACCCAAAACCTGCTTTCTCTTCCTTAAATGCCAGCCTTTATGATTAGAGGTGGCAGGGCCAAACTGATGCCAGGTCAGTTCTGAAAAAAAAAGTAGCAGGAGCACCACTTCTGGCAGCACTAAGAGCTCGGTCATAGGTCCTGTGATTCCTGAGGGTTAAAGGTTACCGTTAAGTCAGACAAGAAGATTCTAAACATACCAGGGATGCTTTTGACATGTGGACATCTGTGTTGACGGAAATGGACATTTGCAGGCCACTAACCCTTTGCTGTCCACAAACTTACCTGCCTCCCTGGCTTGCAAAAATATTTTTCACATTTTGTCACCTTACAAACACAAATTTAAATGTATTTTATGAACATTTTGGGCAATAGAACAAAAATTATACATCGTTTTCAAAATGTATTAAAGTATTTAGTCCCCTATATGAATACTTCACTGCAGATACACCTGCATGCCTTTTGGGGTATGTCTTTACCAACTTTGTGCATCTAGAGACTTTTTTTTCATTCTTCTTTACAAAATAACTTAAGCTCAGCGAGGTTGAAATGAGAGTGTCTACAGATACTCAATGGGATTTAAGGTCAGGACTTTGACTGGACCATTATAATACATAATTATTCTGATCTAAACCATTCCACTGTAGCTCTGGCTGTATGTTTAGGCTTATTGAATGTCTTTTCCAGTGTCCAATACATTTCCCTGCTGTAGAAAAGCATCCCCACAACATGATGCCTCCACCACCATGTTACACAGAGGGAATGCTTTGCAGAGTCCCATGTGGCTTGTGGAAAACTGCTAACACCATTTCTGAAGTCTTCCTTTCAACAATGGTTTCTTCCTGCCATTTGTGGGGTGTTCAACTTACAGTTATCTTGTCGTCAGATTCTTCCACCTGAGCTGTGCATTTCTGCAGCTCCTCCAGAGTGACAAGGGGCCTCTTAACTGCTTCTCTGACCAGGTAAGTTTGAGGTTGTAGAACCCCTTTTGCATTTTGGATGATGGATTGTACATTGCTCCTTGGGATGCTCAAAGCTTGGGATATGTTTTTATTATAACCTAACCCTGCTTTTATTTTTTCTCTGGCCTATCTGTGAAAAAGTTCAAAAGTATGAATACTTTTGCAAGCCACCGTACAATGCTGAAATGTTTTTTTTTTTTTATATAATTGTTGCTGAATCTATTTGGTCTGCTCTTTTGTTTACATCTATTAGCATACGTGACTTGGAGTTATGAGGTAATGAGAAAGACACAGCACCTGATTCTTTGCCTCGCCAAAGAAACTAATTTCACTGGAAGGCTGAATTTAAAAACATCCAAAATTCTACAACAGATTAGGACTTTTGTGATTTACTTACTGTCTGTTGGTCAGTTTTATTCAAGACAAGGCCAGACACCAGTCAGACACAGTGAAAGGCAGAAGATCATTTTCTGAACTGCGCTATTGCAAAGATATGAATACAAACATCGAGAGACACTGAATAGGATGTGCCGGTGTGTGTAAACCCAATAGGATGAAAGCCATTGAAAACACTTAAGCTGACAAACTTTTGAGTTTAAAGTACATTTTAAAGAACAAACCAATATTATTCTTTTTAATTACGTAACATAGTTGAATCAGTAATATGTAAATCTTATTCTAATCTGTAAAGTCATTCAAAGTGTGGATTGTTCTGGAGAATTATAATTATTGTCTTGTTGGCTCTCTTATAAAACGAGAGAGACTTTGTTTTCCATAGTCCACCAGTTGATCCCTTGCCTCTAACAACCAATCACAAAACTCTTCCTTATTCATTGTCGCCTGAGCACTAATCAGTCACACCTGTTGACCTGTGTCTGTAGACTTGTCTGTTTGGGCCACTGTATGTATTAAGAACATACTGAGTGCTTGTATTTCCTGTTTGTCTTTATTGTAGTTTGAACTTGTTTTGATAGCCCTTTTCGGTCTATTTGCTGGTTGTTTACTCTGCCTGTTTTTCTTTTTTACTTCTAGTCTTGAACGTGATTAATTTCTTTTTTGTACTATTTTGATTTTCTTTTATTTTTATTACTATTATTATTCTTATTTTTGTTTTAATTTTTTTAGTTCATTTATATTTTTATAGTATTATGTAAAAGTTAGTTTAGCTTAATTTTAACTGTTTTTTATATTAATCTTATCTTCTTTTGAGCTTAGTTTCTTATCAATTAAATATAATATTTTAAATATAATATTTTTTAAAATCTAATTGTATTTTTATATTTATTTACTGTTATTTTAAAATGATAAAATTTAGTTATTATTTTTATTGTCATTTTAATCCCTGTTTTTGTAATTGCTCGTCTACATTAAAAATGAGGGTTGTCAAAATAAAGGTTGATTGATTGATAAACAGCCTTAAAAATAGTTTGCACATGCTAATACCATTAATAAATCAAGCCCCACCCCATCTTTATCTTGGCACCAGAATAAAAATGTCATTATTTTAAATGGCATTGGTGCCAGCGGAAGTAACAGATTCAGCTGTTACACGATAGCTCTTTAAAATAGCCCTAGTGGTCTCATCCAAGAAGGATACCATACATTACAATGATCTTTAGAGAGATTTCCTCTTCATGGAACACAGACACAGTTCATGAGCATGGAATATCTGAAAGTAGCCAGGAATTCCTAATGGCATGTCTACAATACAGTGTATTCATTTTTCAGGATTCCCATTCCTCCATCCCTTGCTCCCTCTCTCATCCCTATTCCTCTCTATCTCTCCCTCTCCCTCTAACCCTGGCTGCACTTCCTTCTCCTATAGGCTTGAGAAATTCCAAAGCGATTACCGGAAGTTGCAGAATTCTGGCCTTCCAGTTAGGGATAAGGTGTTCTGACATCCATCAAGAATGATGACCACACAGCTCAGGACCTCCCTGGCCCTTCTGCAACCCCACCCACAGAAGGGTTTAAAGCAGTGGACAGGAGCCAGTGAATGCCAGTGTTTGCAGCTTAAACACTCCTTGCGTGCCTCTCGGGGCTGAAGGTCACTCAGCATCGAGCATAATGGAGACACTCATACCAGCATGCTGCCCTTTCTTAACAAGACATTCTATATAGAGAAACTGCAGCATTTTCAATCCTAAAATCATAAAAAAGATCCTCAAAACACAGATGTAAGTCTGTGAGACAGAGACACAAACAAGATAACTGTGGTGACAGGGATGATGATAAAGTGTTTCAGAAGCTGCCCAGGAAGTTATCTCTCAATATAGAGCTGGGGATTTTAATTCCATCAGTGCACCCACCCGGCTGCCCTCACCAAAGATCATAGAACTCACTTCAGAGCCAGATGACAGCGAGAGCGCTGAAACAAGAGTCGCTAGCACTGACCTGACCAGTAATGTCAGTTGGATTAGAGCAACTTTCCTTTAAAAATGTAAAGATGCAGCATAACAACTGCAGGCAAATGTTCTCAGACAGTACTCCAGGGAAGTTTCAGTGAAAATCGTGTTTCAGCTCTGAAATTGTTTTACATGTTTTTAACTGTGAAAATTGGTTCTGTAAAGCTTTTTATAATTAACAGAAAAACTTGTGTAACGGTTACATTAATGTTTTTATATAACTGAAATTTTCATCTGTGAAATTGCTGTTAAAAGGTTTGGTGTACTAAACACGACATAGACATATTATGGGATACTGTGAAATCTTCTGAATCTAAAATGGTTGGTGCTAATAGGAAAAATACTGCTGTTTTACTGCAGTGCTCTTAAACTATTTAAAGCTGTTAGATGTTCACATCACAAAACAGTGTTTACTAAGTGGTATAAATCTTGCAAGATCTAATAATTTGCCAGTTTTATAGAGCATATAAGTGTTAGGAGAATTGTGACTGGTGGAGAGTGTTCAGTGTGATGTTTGTTCAACCAGCTAAGAAAAGTTACTGGTGAGATGCCTTTATGAAACCAGCAGCACTCAGTGCACTTAGGGTTTCCTGTATTCCTGTAGCCTGTGGTGTACAGTGCTTCAGGCTCCCTCATGTGGGGGAAGAGTTAAAATATACATTGTAGAAATATTACATTTCTACACAAACAGGCATCATCAACCACCTGCATATCCGGTGAGCCAGACGCAGCTCTACACCAGCAGATTCTGGGCAGCAGCCCCTAGGCATGCTGTAGTTTTGTAGTAAAGAGAGAGGCGTTAGCTCTCTACTCTTTCTAATTGTAGCAAAATCTACAAAACTAGTTAAACAAGTCTTTTTTTCTGCAACTTTTCTGATCCACCTTAAAAGCAGCAGCAGCAGTTAAATTATAAACAAAAAATAACCAAAACCATACTTATAATAAGTCATCATTGAAATGTGTATGTTTACTCACTGTAGTTAGATATTTAAAAAAAGTCAGTAAAACTTTACAATATGGGTTCATAGTTACTATATTTTTTGCAACATAATGCGCACCAAATTATAAGGTGCACTATTAATGATCGTCTATTTTCTGGTTTATTTTCATGCACAAGGCACACTGGATTATAAGGCGCATTATGCGACACTAGTAAGGACAAGGGGTGTTGCCATGTTTTCCTTCTATTTCAGCAGGTCTCGCCACAGATCTGTAAAGCTAAGCTAAAACAAAACTGTAATTCTTAAAAAAAAAAAACATTTTCTTTTAAAGTCAAGCGAGTTCTAGATGTTACTCTACATAGATTTTTTCCCTGAAAACTGTTTATTTGGGTAAGTAAATTATGTTTATTTACAGTAAGCTTAGATTTCCACTATGGCTAGCTGTGGTTAACGCTACACTGAGGAACCCTGAGTGTCCTGGAAAGCCAAGGTGATATTAGCTAGTGGTTCATTCCATGTAGCTTATTTAAACAGCTAGTCCAAGGTATGTTGCAAAACTGGATGATGGGCGGCTGATCTGTGGTGGGTGATGGAGAAGGGCTGAATTCCAGAAACTTCCATCAGTCTGGCCAGACAGGAGACATCAGAGCCTGAGGGTCCAACATCCATCAGTATCGGGTCAGACAGGTGGGCAGTCAGTAACTCGGAGGAAAGCAGAGAGATGGAATTAATTTTAACTGGATTTATGTAAAACTGAGAGTATAAAACATTATCAGAATGTGGCAAATAACTCCGGCAGATCTAAATAAAACAGCCTAACTAAAGGCAGAGAGCCAGAAGGTAACATAGACACGGAGGCTCCCTGAAACACTGGCATCCACCCACTCCACCGTCCACAAACCTGAGTGACTGAGTGCAGTGGGAGAACAACAGCACCAGCATCTCAGTTTACCACAATTTCCTCTGTCCATGAACCCCTGAATCTGCAGCCTTATCTAAAGGGAAAAACATTAATTACCAAAAGCTAAAGGAAATAAGTACGTTTTTGATCTAGACTTAAAAAGTCCCGAACATATTCGGGAAGGTTGTTCCAGAGTTGCGGTGCTTTATAAGAGAAAAATCTTTCTCCTGAAGCGCTCTGAATTCAGCACCTTGTGATCTAAGTAATCTTAGCTTGACAATGTCACGTATGTGTAGAAAAGCTGTTCTAGTAACATTAGATATGTGTTTATCGAATGCTAGATCTGAATCTATGATAACTCCAAGGTTTTTAGCTGCTGAACCAGGTGTGACGGAGAAGTCGGCCAGATTTAGCATTAAGTCTGATCATTTATTTCTAGAATTTTGGGGCCTAATAGGATAACTTCTGTTTTATCACTATTTAAAAGGAGGAAGTTGTGCGACATCCATGATTTTACATCTTTTACACAATCCTCGATTTTCTTTAATCTCACTCTGTCATCAGGTTTGGCTGATATGAAGAGCTGAGTGTCATCCGCATAACAATGAAAATTCACATCATGTTTTCTAATAACTTTGCCCAGTGGGAGCATATATAATGTAAATAATAACGGTCGTAATATAGAGCCTTGTGGAATTCCATATCTTACCTTAGTATAACTGGAAGACATATCATTTAACCTCACAAACTGATAGCGATCGGTTAAGTACGATTTAAACCATGCTAAGGCAGTTCCGGTTACACCGACCATGTTCTCTAATCTTTCTAAAAGGATAGTATGATCTATTGTATCAAAGGCTGCTCTCAGATCAAGAAGTACCAGTAGAGAAACACAGCCTTGCTCGGCAGCAATAAGTAGATCATTTGTTATTTTAAATAAAGCTGTCTCAGTGCTATGATGAGGCCTAAACCCAGATTTATTTTTTTATAGATCTGGGCCAAAGTTATTGGGCCACAGCTTTTCCTAAAATCTTAGAAATAAACGGTAAGTTTGAAATAGGTCTATAGTTATACAGTACAGTAGGATCAAGATGGTTTCTTGATCAGAGGTTTTAAAGGGTACATGGCCTAGGGTGATCGATGAGTTTACTATCATTAACAGAGGTTTAATTATATCTGGTAGTACCTGTTTTAATAATTTTGTGGGAACTGCTTCAAGTGTGCAGGTTGTGCTGTTTGAAGAGGAGATCATTTTCTCTAGTTCTAGCTGTGGAAGTGGGTTAAAGACTTCCAACCTAACTTCAGTAACAGGGTTTTGTTCTATATCGACAACACCAGATGAAAGAGAGGATGTGCTGTTTATCTGTTTAATTTTATCCTGAATGTTTTCAATTTTACCATCGAAGAAGTCCATAAAAGCGCTGCTGGTGTGAATGGCTGGAATCTGAGGTTTGATTATTTAAGTTATTATTATTTAAGATTATAATACTATGGTGTGAGCTTTTTCTGTCTCTCTATTTTATGTGTAAGGGGAGCTACAACATATAACATTTGTTTAGTTTGTCTAGTTCTACTGGGTCTATAGGAGAATACATTAGAGTTGATAAGTCTGGAAGCTTATCAGTAAATTGTTGGGCTGTAAAAGGCGTAATTGAACGTTTTACAGAGTAGCTATGGGATGTACGTATATTATGACTGAGATGTAATTTAAATGAAATTAGGTAATGATCTGAAATTGCGGAGGTTTGAAAATGAATATTCAGGTTATCTATGCTCACACCCAGGGTCAAAACTAAATCCAGAGTATGATTTCAGTAATGAGTAGGTCCTGTTATATTTTGAATAATACCAACTGAGTCTAAAATCGATGTGAATGCCTTTTTAAATGGATCATCCAATTTTTCAAAATGAATATTGAAGTCTCCAACTATAATCACTTTATCATTACTTACTGCTAAATATGTGACAAAATCACTAAATTCTCTTAAACACTCTACACTCTAAAAAGTAATTCTGTGTTTTACTCAGGAGAACTATTATTATTAAGCTGAGTGAACTTACCGGCCCGTACAACTCAATAAAATGTGTTCAGAGAACTTCAACCTGTAATTTTAAAAATGTTTGTTAAGCCAATGAAAAAATGTGATTTTAACCAATTTTTAGTCACTACAGGTGTCAATGCTCTTTCTACAGTGTTGGTTCATACAGCTTTCCTATAGGCTCCTGCTACCATATATTTGGGTGTGGCCTCCACCTTACTTACCATCTCTGTGTTGTCTGTTGCCCAAAGCTACCTTATCCTGGGCATGAAATAATGTAATATATTTGTTGATTGCCAGGCCTCATTGTTTGTAGAGCTGTAAGAGCACATTAACTTTATTCTGTGTTCCTACTGCTCACAGTATGCTGGCTTTGAGCTACAGAGTTTACTCTTTAGAGAGTTTAATCCTATACTGCCCCAATATTACACTGTCAGTATTGTCAGTTAAATAATAATATACTAAATTTGTTGAGATTTTTTTTGTTGTGTGAACAAAATTCAGTTAAGTTGAATTAACCTAACTGATTCAAGTTATGAATATGTAACATTT
The DNA here is from genome assembly GCF_023375975.1 of Astyanax mexicanus. Taxonomy (NCBI): domain Eukaryota; kingdom Metazoa; phylum Chordata; class Actinopteri; order Characiformes; family Acestrorhamphidae; genus Astyanax; species Astyanax mexicanus. The sequence continues at coordinate 14,739,325 of NC_064410.1, read as the reverse complement.
TAAGTTCATTCAACTTAATTCAGTCATGTTATCATCTAGCTTTGACTAAAAGTTAAATAAACTTAAAATTGTATGTATTTACAACTTAACTGAGTCAAATCTAAATGATAACTTGGCTGAGTTAAGTTAAATGAACTTAAAATGTTATGTATCCACAACTTAACTGAGTCAAAGCAAAATTATGACTTGACTGAGTTAGATTGAGCCAATTCATATTTTTTACAGTGTAGATAGGGCCCTGGTGGTCTGTAGATATTAATTAAAGAAAATGCATTCTTTTTTGTAACTGGATTAATTATACTGGTGTAAAGAGGCTCAAAAGAAGTAAAAAATTATCATAGTGTTTCTGATTGCTAACTAAGGTATTTCGGAAAAGTATGCAGACCCCACCTCCTCTACCAGACAATCTCGGATTGTGTATATAATTATAGCCTGCAGGGGTGGCTTCATTTAATAATACATATTTATTTGGCCTAATCCAGGTTTCTGTCAGACACAGAATATCGAATTTTTAAACAGTTATCATTTTTTTCACTATAACTGCTTTTGAATTTAAAGATCTTATGTTAAGTAAACCAATCTGTAGGCTTGAAGTGTTAGTGCTACAGTCTGGATATGATTGTTTAATATAAGTTAAGTTATTTGGATTGACTGTTTGAGTTTTTTGATGTTTTTGTTTCACTCGGGGGACAGACACAGTCTGAATACACTGGTATCTTGGTAACGTCTCTTTGCAGCTCGCAGAAGGTTAAGCTTCTCTGTCTGCGGCCTGGTCCCGGCTCTGGATTCTAACCTCATTTCCTTCTTACCCTCCTTCACTCCTCTATCCTATTATTTCCCTTTTACCTACTTTAATCCCTATCCAAATATGTTTTACCTTTAACTTATTTTACTTCTGTACTTGACTATTGTAAGTCGCTTTGGACAAAAGCGTCTGCCAAATGTGATGTAATGTAATGTAATGTAATGAAGTGAATTGTCAGCAGCTTCTAACCCTACTCTGCCGACTACCTAAAAGATTATGTGCTCTGGCTCCCGGTAAACAGGTAACTGTTTCTGCTGGTGCCTCTTAATTCTTCCTATTAACTACCAGAGAGTACTGAGTACTAAGTGTAGTGGGAATGTGTGCTGGGGAATGGGCAGCAGGGGGAGACAGAGACCACACAACATGCTGAATTTAGAAAATATTTGCTTTAGCTCTGCTGTCAACTGCTGTCAGTGATTGAACTTTATATATTTCCTTAATATCTGATAATACATAATGATCATTAATGATCACAAGTTTACTACTGAAAATATAATCCTGAATGGTCCTTAAAAGGAAGCCATTGACACCACATGCTATGCGTATATACTTAATAATGTAATCTTCAGCATCATCCAAACAATAGAAATAAATAGAGTAGAGTATAGGGGCATGGTTAAAGTAAGTTTGTGGGAGAGTAGAGTATAGGGGCGTGGTTAAAGGTGAGTAAGAGGAAGATTAAATTATAAGGGTGTGGTTAAAGGTGAGTGAAAGGGAGATTAGATTAGAGGGGTGTGGTTAAAGTTGAGTTATTGGGAGAGTAGAGTATAGGGGGTGTGGTTAAAGTTGAGTTAGTGGGCGAGTAGAGTATAGGGGGTGTGGTTAAAGGTGAGTTTGTAGGAGAGTAGAGTATAGGGGCGTGGTTAAAGATGAGTTTGTGGGAGAATAGAGTATAGGGGAGTGGTAAAAGGTGAGTTTGTGGGAGAGTAGAGTATAGGGGGTGTGGTTAAAGGTAAATTAGTGGGAGAGTAGAGTATAGGGGGTGTGGTTAAAGTTGAGTTAGTGGGCGAGTAGAGTATAGGGGGTGTGGTTAAAGGTGAGTTTGTAGGAGAGTAGAGTATAGGGGCGTGGTTAAAGATGAGTTTGTGGGAGAATAGAGTATAGGGGAGTGGTTAAAGGTGAGTTTGTGGGAGAGTAGAGTATAGGGGGTGTGGTTAAAGGTAAATTAGTGGGAGAGTAGAGTATAGGGGGTGTGGTTAAAGGTGAGTTTGTAGGAGAACAGAGTATAGGGGAGTGGTTAAAGGTGAGTTTGTTGGAGGTTAGATTAGAGGGGTGTGGTTAAAGGTGAGTGAAAGGGAGATTAGATTAGAGGGGCGTGGTTAAAGTTGAGTTATTGGGAGTGTAGAGTATAGGGGGTGTGGTTAAAATTGAGTTACTGGGAAAGTAGAGTATAGGGGGTGTGGTTAAAGGTGAGTGAAAGTGAGATTAAATTATAGGAATGTGGTTAAAGTTGAGTTATTGGGAGAGTAGAGTATAGGGGGTGTGGTTAAAGGTGAGTGAAAGTGAGATTAAATTATAGGGGTGTGGTTAAAGTTGAGTTATTGGGAGAGTAGAGTATAGGGGGTGTGGTTAAAGGTGAGTTTGTAGGAGAGTAGAGTATAGGGGCGTGGTTAAAGGTGAGTGAAAGTGAGATTAAATTATAGGGGTGTGGTTAAGGTTGAGTTATTGGGAGAGTAGGGTATAGGGGCCGTGGTTAAAGGTGAGTAAGAGGAAGATTAAATTATAAGGGTGTGGTTAAAGGTGAGTGAAAGGGAGATTAGAGGGGCGTGGTTAAAGTTGAGTTATTGGGAGAGTAGAGTATTGGGGGTGTGGTTAAAGGTGAGTTAGTGGGAGAGTAGAGTATAGGGGGTGTGGTTAAAGGTGAGTTAGTGGGAGAGTAGGGTATAGGGGGTGTGGTTAAAGGTGAGTTTGTTGGAGGTTAGATTAGAGGGGCATGGTTCAAGTTGAGTTTGTGTGAGAGTAGAGTATAGGGGGTGTGGTTAAAGGTGAGTTTGTGGGAGTAGAGTATAGGGGTGTGGTTAAAGGTTATTTAGTGGGAGAGTAGAGTATAGGGGGTGTGGTTAAAGTTGAGTTTGTGGGAGAGTAGAGTATAGGGGCGTGGTTAAAGGTGAGTGAACGGGAGATTAGATTATAGATTATATATCTCCCACTAACTCACCTTTAACCATGCCCCCTATACTCTACTCTCCCACTTACTCCCCTTTAACCACGTCCCTATAATCTAATCTCCCTTTCAATCATCTTTAACCACACTCCTTTTATCTAATCTACCTCTGATTTACATTTAACCACACCTCTGTTATCTAGTCTCCATCTCACTCACCTTTAACCACCAACATCTATACTCTACTCTCCCACTAAGTCATCTTTAACCATGCCCCTATATTGCACATGAAAGATTAGCTTTAAAATAACATAAGAAAGTCACGTTGGGTAAACCTTTTGCATTTGACTATATTGTACATGAAAGAATAGGTTTAAAATAATATCCTAAAGTCATGTTCGGTGAAACAAAAATATATATGGATGTTTATTATTTTTTTGAAAACACAACTTTATTATGTGCAACCGATGTACATACTTTTTCCATGTGAATCCAACAGCTTTTTTTCAGCGAAGGCTTAGGATTAGGGTTAACAAAACAACTAGGGTTATCCCTACAGTTGGATTAGGGTTAGGGTTAAAGCTGTAACTAGGCTTAGGGTTACTGAAGCAGCCAGGGTTAGTTCTAAAGTTGGGATAGGGTTAGAGTTACAGCTGAAGCTAGGGGTAGGGTTAGGGTTAGGGTTATGATAAGTAAAGCAGCTAGGGTTTACCCTACAGTTGGAATAGGGTTGGGGTTACAGCTGTAACAAGGGTTAGGGTTAGGATAATCGAAGTAGCTAGGGTTAAGCCTACAGTTGGGATAGGGTTAAGCATACAGCTGAATTTAGGGATAGGGTTAGGGTTATAATAACCAAAGCAGCAAGGGTTAAGCCTACAGTTGTAATAGGGTTAGGGTTACAGCTGTAACTACAGTTAGGGTTATGATAATAGATGCAGCTAGGGTTAAGCCTACACTTGGGATAGGGTTAGAGTTACAGCTGAAGCTAGGTGTAGGGTTAGGGTTAGTGTTATGATAAGCAAAGCAGCTAGGGTTTACCCTACAGTTGCAATAGGGTTGGGGTTACAGCTGAAGCTAGGGTTTGGGTTAGGGTTACTGAAGTAGCTAGGGTTATGCCTACAAGTGGAATAGGGTAAGGAATACAGCAGTAACTACGCTTATGGTTAGGGGTACTGAAGCACCTAGGGTTAGGGTTATGATAACCGAAGGAGCTAGGGATAAGCTTACAGTTGCAATAGGCTTAAAGTTAAAGCTGAAGCTAGGGTTATGAAAACCAAAGCAGCTAGGGTTAAGCTTACAGTTGGAATTGGGTTAGGGTTACAACTGAAGCTAGGGTTAGGGTTATGATAACCGAAGGAGCTAGGGTTAAGCCTACAATTGGAATGGGGTTAAAGTTAAAGCTGAAGCTAGGGTTAGGGTTATGATAACCGAAGGAGCTAGGGTTAAGCTTACAGTTGCAATAGGGTTAAAGTTAAAGCTGAAGCTAGGGTTAGGGTTAGGGTTAGGGCTATGAAAACCAAAGCAGCTAGGGTTAAGCTTACAGTTGGAATAGGGTTAGGGTTACAGCTGAAGATTAGGGGTAGGGTTAGGGTTATGATAACTGAAGAAGCTATGGTTAAGCCTACAGTTGGAATAGGGTTAAAGTTAAAGCTGAAGCTAGGGTTAGGGTTAGGGTTATGAAAACCAAAGCAGCTAGGGTTAAGCTTACAGTTGGAATAGGGTTAGGGTTACAGCTGAAGATTAGGGGTAGGGTTAGGGTTATGATAACTGAAGAAGCTATGGTTAAGCCTACAGTTGGAATAGGGTTAACGTTAAAGCTGAAGCTAGGGTTAGGGTTAGGGTTGTGAAAACCAAAGCAGCCACAGTTAAGCTTACAGCTGGATTAGGGTTAGGGTTACAGCTGAAGATAAGGGGTAGGGTTAGGGTTATGATAACCGAAGCAGCTAGGGTTAAGCCTACAGTTGGAATAGGGTTAAAGTTAAAGCTGAAGCTAGGGTTAGGGTTATGAAAACCATAGCAGCTAGGGTTAAGCTAACAGTTGGAATAGGGTTAGGGTTACAGCTGAAGATTAGGGTTAGGGTTAGGGTTATGATAACCGAAGCAGCTAGGGTTAAGCCTACAGTTGGAATAGCGTTAAAGTTAAAGCTGAAGCTAGGGTTAGGGTTAGGGTTATGAAAACCAAAGCAGCTAGGGTTAAGCTTACAGTTGGAATAGGGTTAAACTTAAAGCTGAAGCTAGGGTTAGGGTTGGGGTTATGAAAACCAAAGCAGCTAGGGTTAAGCTTACAGTTTGAATAGGGTTATGGTTACAGCTGAAGATTAGGGCTAGGGTTAGGGTTATGATAACCGAAGCAGCTAGGGTTAAGCCTACAGTTGGAATAGGTTAAGGGTTACAGCTGAAGATTAGGGTTAGGGCTAGGGTTAGGGTTATGATAACCGAAGCAGCTAGGGTTAAGCCTACAGTTGGAATAGGGTTAGGGTTACAGCTGAAGATTAGGGGTAGGGTTAGGGTTATGAAAACCAAAGCAGCTAGAGTTAAGCTTACAGCTGGAATAGGGTTAGGGTTACAGCTGAAGATTAGGGGTAGGGTTAGGGTTATGATAACCGAAGCAGCTATGGTTAAGCCTGCAGTTGGAATAGGGTTAAAGTTAAAGCTGAAGCTAGGGTTAGGGTTAGGGTTATGAAAACCAAAGCAGCTAGGGTTAAGATTACAGTTGGATTAGGGTTAGGGTTACAGCTGAAGATTAGGGGTAGGGTTAGGGTTATGATAACCGAAGCAGCTAGGGTTAAGCCTACAGTTGGAATAGGGTTAAAGTTAAAGCTGAAGCTAGGGTTAGGGTTATGAAAAGCAAAGCAGCTAGGGTTAAGCTTACAGTTGGATTAGGGTTAGGGTTACAGCTGAAGATTAGGGGTAGGGTTAGGTTTAGGGTTATGATAACCTAAGGAGCTAGGGTTAAGCCTACAGTTGGAATAGGGTTAGAGTTAAAGCTGAAGCTAGGGTTAGGGTTATGAAAACCAAAGCAGCTAGGGTTAAGCTTACAGTTGAAATAGGGTTAGGGATACAGCTGAAGATTATGGTTAGGGTTATGATAACTAAAGCAGTTAGGGTTAAGCTTACAGATGAAATAGGGTTAGGGATACATCTGAAGATTATGGTTAGGGTTATGATAACTAAAGCAGCTAGGGTTAAGCTTACAGTTGAAATAGGGTTAGGGTTACAGCTGAAGATTAGGGTTAGGGTTAGCGTTAGAGTTATGATAACCGAAGCAACAAGGGTTAAGCCTGCAGTTGGAATAGGGTTAGGGTCACAGCTGAAGACTAGGGTTATGGTATTTTCACTGGAACACTGATGAAAGTGCAAGGCTTAAAATCGCCAAAAAAGGAATGCAGCTAAATTGCACATTTTTTGGCTTGCATTTTCGTGTGAAAAATGACATTTTGGTCTACCAGTGGTCGGTGCAAAAAGTCGAAAAAATGACAAATTCTAACTTGGTCTACCAGTTTTCGGTGCAAAAATAAAAAAAATGACTATGTCCAACTTGGTCTACCAGTGGTAGGCTCGAAAAGTTGAAAAAATGACTAAGTCCAACTTGGTCTACCAGTGGTAGGTCCAAAAAGTTGAAAAAATGACCACACTTTTGGTCTACCATTTCATGCCTATACTAGTGAGGGTGGCGTGCTCCAGGATTTCTGACCCCCTTCGCCCTACTCTCGTATCCGACAAAGGTGCACTCCGTTCGGCCTCGGAGCAAGTTCGCCCATGCTCTGGAGGATTTTTAGTCGGGGGGGGGGGGGGGGGGGGGGGGGGTTCCAAGGGGTCACGTCGGGCTTGTGAGGAGAATTGCAATGACTACGGGTCCAAGCACCTGAGACTATTCCCCATTCATTTTTAAGCATGGCAGAGCTTATAAAGAGACTGAACTATGGTTCCAAAGGGGATTTATGGACCGTTTTAAGGCTGATTCCTACCTGACTCTGAAGCCACAAAGATTCCGGAGGGGGTATTAGGGTCCGAGCTCCATAGTTGGATCCCCCAGGGGCCTGGCTATGGAGTGAGGCCCAAGTAGGGTCTGAGCTCCATAGTTGGAACCCCAGGTGCCTGGCTGTTGAGTGAGGCCCAAGTAGGGTCTGAGCTCCATAGTTGGAACTGCCAGGGGCCTGGCAATCACTTCTGCACTCACTTCTGGCCACCCGGGTGTCACACATACTATGCAATTAATCTCAGCTCGGTATTGGTGGGAAACCATGCGAGCTGACATACACGCGTTTGTTGTATCTTGGTCCGTTTGTGCGCAATGCAAAACACCCAAAACCCTTCCAGCTGGTAAGCTAGTTCCTTTATCTGTACCTAAAAGACTCTGGTCTCACATTGCAGTAGATTTTGTAACCTATTTACCTGAATCCGAGGGCTACACCACTGTACTTACTGTTGTGAGAGAGATAGATGGAAAGATAGATAGATAGATAGATAGATAGATAGATAGATAGATAGATAGATAGATAGATAGATAGATAGATAGATAGATACTTTATTGATCCCCAAGGGGAAATTCTAGCATCCAGCAGCAGACACAGAGTTACAAATCGAATACACAAGGTTACAAAATAAAATATATAAAATATAAAGATACATATATATACAATCAAATAGAAAATAGAATGTACAATGTAAAAATGCAGTCTTTAGTGTGTGTGTGTAATGTAGAATGGAGGTAGTGCAGTTGAACAATAGACAGTGAACACCAGTTGATGTGCATGAAGTGAGGATAACTGATGTCAGCTATACAGAAAGTGCAAATAAACAGTTATATAATGATTTAAATTCAGCAGTGCAAAAGATACGTAAACAGTAGATGGATGAACTAGTGAATGAACTACTAGTGCAAAATAGGGTAGAACTATAAAAATAGTGTTATAGGCATCAGCAAGTCTGAGAGTGTGTCCATAGCTGAGGGTGTGTCCATGGTGTGTCCAGAGTTGCCAGGGTGAAAAAGTGTCACAGAGTCTTTAGTTTGCTGTGCTGAGATGAGCTGAAAAGTCTTATGGCCTGAGGGACAAAAGACTTTCGGAGTCTGTCTGTGGAGCAGGACTGGGACAGCAGTCTGCCGCTGAATGAGCTCCTCTGCCTGGTGATGGTGCTGTGCAGAGGGTGGTAAACATTGTCCATGATGTTCAGCAGCTTGCTGAGGGCTCTCCTCTCTGCCAGTGGTGTTAAGGACTCCAGCTCTAATCCCAGCACAGAACCAGCTTTCCTCACCAGCCTGTCCAGTCGTCCAGCGTCCCTCTTGCTGATGCTGCCTCCCCAACACACTACAGCGTAAAAGAGGACGCTGGCTACCACAGACTGGTAGAACATCAGCAGGAGTTTCTGGCAGATGTTGAAAGATCTGAGCCTTCTGAGGAAGTACAGTCTGCTCTGTGCCTTCCTGTAGAGGGAGTCAGTGTACACCAAGGTATCTGTAAGATTTGACCACCTCCACATCGCCCCCCCTCAATGGAGATTGGCTGCTGAGCAGAGGGCCTGGACCTGGACATCTCTTTGGGTTTGGAGACATTCAGCTGCACATGGTTCATCTTGCACCACAACACAAATTCCTCAACCAGGTTTCTGTACTCCCTCTCATCACCATTACGCACACACCCCACGATTGCAGTGTCGTCAAAGAACATCTGAATGTGGCATGACTCCGAGTGATATTTGAAGTCTGATGTGTACAGTGTGAACAGGACTGGAGAGAGAACCGTCCCCTGTGGTGCTCCTGTGCAGCTGATCACTGTATCAGAGGAGCAGTGCCTGATCCTGACATGTTGTAGTCTCCCAGTAAGGTAGTCAGTGATTCAGGTAACCAGGTGCATGACCTCCATCTTCATCAGCTTGTCTCTCAGCAGTAGGGGTTGGAGGGTGTTGAAGGCACTGGATTGGGGGTGTGGTTAAAGGTGAGTTAGTGGGAGAGTAGAGTATAGGGGGTGTGGTTAAAGTTGAGTTAGTGGGAGAGTAGAGTATAGGGGTGTGGTTAAAGTTGAGTTTGTGGGAGTAGAGTATAGGGGTGTGGTTAAAGGTGAGTTAGTGGGAGAGTAGGGTATAGGGGGTGTGGTTAAAGGTGAGTTTGTTGGAGGTTAGATTAGAGGGGCATGGTTCAAGTTGAGTTTGTGTGAGAGTAGAGTATAGGGGGTGTGGTTAAAGGTGAGTTTGTGGGAGTAGAGTATAGGGGTGTGGTTAAAGGTTATTTAGTGGGAGAGTAGAGTATAGGGGGTGTGGTTAAAGTTGAGTTTGTGGGAGAGTAGAGTATAGGGGCGTGGTTAAAGGTGAGTCAACGGGAGATTAGATTATAGATTATATATCTCCCACTAACTCACCTTTAACCATGCCCCCTATACTCTACTCTCCCACTTACTCGCCTTTAACCACGTCCCTATAATCTAATCTCCCTTTCAATCATCTTTAACCACACTCCTTTTATCTAATCTACCTCTGATTTACATTTAACCACACCTCTGTTATCTAGTCTCCATCTCACTCACCTTTAACCACCAACATCTATACTCTACTCTCCCACTAAGTCATCTTTAACCATGCCCCTATATTGCACATGAAAGATTAGCTTTAAAATAACATAAGAAAGTCACGTTGGGTAAACCTTTTGCATTTGACTATATTGTACATGAAAGAATAGGTTTAAAATAATATCCTAAAGTCATGTTCGGTGAAACAAAAATATATATGGATGTTTATTATTTTTTTGAAAACACAACTTTATTATGTGCAACCGATGTACATACTTTTTCCATGTGAATCCAACAGCTTTTTTTCAGCGAAGGCTTAGGATTAGGGTTAACAAAACAACTAGGGTTATCCCTACAGTTGGATTAGGGTTAGGGTTAAAGCTGTAACTAGGCTTAGGGTTACTGAAGCAGCCAGGGTTAGTTCTAAAGTTGGGATAGGGTTAGAGTTACAGCTGAAGCTAGGGGTAGGGTTAGGGTTAGGGTTATGATAAGTAAAGCAGCTAGGGTTTACCCTACAGTTGGAATAGGGTTGGGGTTACAGCTGTAACAAGGGTTAGGGTTAGGATAATCGAAGTAGCTAGGGTTAAGCCTACAGTTGGGATAGGGTTAAGCATACAGCTGAATTTAGGGATAGGGTTAGGGTTATAATAACCAAAGCAGCAAGGGTTAAGCCTACAGTTGTAATAGGGTTAGGGTTACAGCTGTAACTACAGTTAGGGTTATGATAATAGATGCAGCTAGGGTTAAGCCTACACTTGGGATAGGGTTAGAGTTACAGCTGAAGCTAGGTGTAGGGTTAGGGTTAGTGTTATGATAAGCAAAGCAGCTAGGGTTTACCCTACAGTTGCAATAGGGTTGGGGTTACAGCTGAAGCTAGGGTTTGGGTTAGGGTTACTGAAGTAGCTAGGGTTATGCCTACAAGTGGAATAGGGTAAGGAATACAGCAGTAACTACGCTTATGGTTAGGGGTACTGAAGCACCTAGGGTTAGGGTTATGATAACCGAAGGAGCTAGGGATAAGCTTACAGTTGCAATAGGCTTAAAGTTAAAGCTGAAGCTAGGGTTATGAAAACCAAAGCAGCTAGGGTTAAGCTTACAGTTGGAATTGGGTTAGGGTTACAACTGAAGATTAGGGGTAGGGTTAGGATTAGGGTTATGATAACCAAAGAAGCTAGGGTTAAGCCTACAATTGGAATGGGGTTAAAGTTAAAGCTGAAGCTAGGGTTAGGGTTATGATAACCGAAGGAGCTAGGGTTAAGCTTACAGTTGCAATAGGGTTAAAGTTAAAGCTGAAGCTAGGGTTAGGGTTAGGGTTAGGGCTATGAAAACCAAAGCAGCTAGGGTTAAGCTTACAGTTGGAATAGGGTTAGGGTTACAGCTGAAGATTAGGGGTAGGGTTAGGGTTAGGGTTATGATAACTGAAGAAGCTATGGTTAAGCCTACAGTTGGAATAGGGTTAAAGTTAAAGCTGAAGCTAGGGTTAGGGTTAGGGTTGTGAAAACCAAAGCAGCCACAGTTAAGCTTACAGCTGGATTAGGGTTAGGGTTACAGCTGAAGATAAGGGGTAGGGTTAGGGTTATGATAACCGAAGCAGCTAGGGTTAAGCCTACAGTTGGAATAGGGTTAAAGTTAAAGCTGAAGCTAGGGTTAGGGTTATGAAAACCATAGCAGCTAGGGTTAAGCTAACAGTTGGAATAGGGTTAGGGTTACAGCTGAAGATTAGGGTTAGGGTTAGGGTTATGATAACCGAAGCAGCTAGGGTTAAGCCTACAGTTGGAATAGCGTTAAAGTTAAAGCTGAAGCTAGGGTTAGGGTTAGGGTTATGAAAACCAAAGCAGCTAGGGTTAAGCTTACAGTTGGAATAGGGTTAAACTTAAAGCTGAAGCTAGGGTTAGGGTTGGGGTTATGAAAACCAAAGCAGCTAGGGTTAAGCTTACAGTTTGAATAGGGTTATGGTTACAGCTGAAGATTAGGGCTAGGGTTAGGGTTATGATAACCGAAGCAGCTAGGGTTAAGCCTACAGTTGGAATAGGTTAAGGGTTACAGCTGAAGATTAGGGTTAGGGCTAGGGTTAGGGTTATGATAACCGAAGCAGCTAGGGTTAAGCCTACAGTTGGAATAGGGTTAGGGTTACAGCTGAAGATTAGGGGTAGGGTTAGGGTTATGAAAACCAAAGCAGCTAGAGTTAAGCTTACAGCTGGAATAGGGTTAGGGTTACAGCTGAAGATTAGGGGTAGGGTTAGGGTTATGATAACCGAAGCAGCTATGGTTAAGCCTGCAGTTGGAATAGGGTTAAAGTTAAAGCTGAAGCTAGGGTTAGGGTTAGGGTTATGAAAACCAAAGCAGCTAGGGTTAAGATTACAGTTGGATTAGGGTTAGGGTTACAGCTGAAGATTAGGGGTAGGGTTAGGGTTATGATAACCGAAGCAGCTAGGGTTAAGCCTACAGTTGGAATAGGGTTAAAGTTAAAGCTGAAGCTAGGGTTAGGGTTATGAAAAGCAAAGCAACTAGGGTTAAGCTTACAGTTGGATTAGGGTTAGGGTTACAGCTGAAGATTAGGGGTAGGGTTAGGGTTATGATAACCGAAGCAGCTAGGGTTAAGCCTACAGTTGGAATAGGGTTAGAGTTAAAGCTGAAGCTAGGGTTAGGGTTATGAAAACCAAAGCAGCTAGGGTTAATCTTACAGTTGAAATAGGGTTAGGGATACAGCTGAAGATTATGGTTAGGGTTATGATAACTAAAGCAGTTAGGGTTAAGCTTACAGATGAAATAGGGTTAGGGATACATCTGAAGATTATGGTTAGGGTTATGATAACTAAAGCAGCTAGGGTTAAGCTTACAGTTGAAATAGGGTTAGGGTTACAGCTGAAGATTAGGGTTAGGGTTAGCGTTAGAGTTATGATAACCGAAGCAACAAGGGTTAAGCCTGCAGTTGGAATAGGGTTAGGGTCACAGCTGAAGACTAGGGTTATGGTATTTTCACTGGAACACTGATGAAAGTGCAAGGCTTAAAATCGCCAAAAAAGGAATGCAGCTAAATTGCACATTTTTTGGCTTGCATTTTCGTGTGAAAAATGACATTTTGGTCTACCAGTGGTCGGTGCAAAAAGTCGAAAAAATGACAAATTCTAACTTGGTCTACCAGTTTTCGGTGCAAAAATAAAAAAAATGACTATGTCCAACTTGGTCTACCAGTGGTAGGTCCAAAAAGTTGAAAAAATGACCACACTTTTGGTCTACCATTTCATGCCTATACTAGTGAGGGTGGCGTGCTCCAGGATTTCTGACCCCCTTCGCCCTACTCTCGTATCCGACAAAGGTGCACTCCGTTCGGCCTCGGAGCAAGTTCGCCCATGCTCTGGAGGATTTTTAGTCGGGGGGTGGGGTTCCAAGGGGTCACGTCGGGCTTGTGAGGAGAATTGCAATGACTACGGGTCCAAGCACCTGAGACTATTCCCCATTCATTTTTAAGCATGGCAGAGCTTATAAAGAGACTGAACTATGGTTCCAAAGGGGATTTATGGACCATTTTAAGGCTGATTCCTACCTGACTCTGAAGCCACAAAGATTCCGGAGGGGGTATTAGGGTCCGAGCTCCATAGTTGGATCCCCCAGGGGCCTGGCTATGGAGTGAGGCCCAAGTAGGGTCTGTGCTCCATAGTTGGAACCCCAGGTGCCTGGCTGTTGAGTGAGGCCCAAGTAGGGTCTGAGCTCCATAGTTGGAACCGCCAGGGGCCTGGCAATCACTTCTGCACTCACTTCTGGCCACCCGGGTGTCACACATACTCTGCAATTAATCTCGGTATTGGTGGGAAACCATGCGAGCTGACATACACGCGTTTGTTGTATCTTGGTCCGTTTGTGCGCAATGCAAAACACCCAAAACCCTTCCAGCTGGTAAGCTAGTTCCTTTATCTGTACCTAAAAGACTCTGGTCTCACATTGCAGTAGATTTTGTAACCTATTTACCTGAATCCAAGGGCTACACCACTGTACTTACTGTTGTGAGAGAGATAGATGGAAAGATAGATAGATAGATAGATAGATAGATAGATAGATAGATAGATAGATACTTTATTGATCCCCAAGGGGAAATTCTAGCATCCAGCAGCAGACACAGAGTTACAAATCGAATACACAAGGTTACAAAATAAAATATATAAAATATAAAGATACATATATATACAATCAAATAGAAAATAGAATGTACAATGTAAAAATGCAGTCTTTAGTGTGTGTGTGTAATGTAGAATGGAGGTAGTGCAGTTGAACAATAGACAGTGAACACCAGTTGATGTGCATGAAGTGAGGATAACTGATGTCAGCTATACAGAAAGTGCAAATAAACAGTTATATAATGATTTAAATTCAGCAGTGCAAAAGATACGTAAACAGTAGATGGATGAACTAGTGAATGAACTACTAGTGCAAAATAGGGTAGAACTATAAAAATAGTGTTATAGGCATCAGCAAGTCTGAGAGTGTGTCCATAGCTGAGGGTGTGTCCATGGTGTGTCCAGAGTTGCCAGGGTGAAAAAGTGTCACAGAGTCTTTAGTTTGCTGTGCTGAGATGAGCTGAAAAGTCTTATGGCCTGAGGGACAAAAGACTTTCGGAGTCTGTCTGTGGAGCAGGACTGGGACAGCAGTCTGCCGCTGAATGAGCTCCTCTGCCTGGTGATGGTGCTGTGCAGAGGGTGGTAAACATTGTCCATGATGTTCAGCAGCTTGCTGAGGGCTCTCCTCTCTGCCAGTGGTGTTAAGGACTCCAGCTCTAATCCCAGCACAGAACCAGCTTTCCTCACCAGCCTGTCCAGTCGTCCAGCGTCCCTCTTGCTGATGCTGCCTCCCCAACACACTACAGCGTAAAAGAGGACGCTGGCTACCACAGACTGGTAGAACATCAGCAGGAGTTTCTGGCAGATGTTGAAAGATCTGAGCCTTCTGAGGAAGTACAGTCTGCTCTGTGCCTTCCTGTAGAGGGAGTCAGTGTACACCAAGGTATCTGTAAGATTTGACCACCTCCACATCGCCCCCCCTCAATGGAGATTGGCTGCTGAGCAGAGGGCCTGGACCTGGACATCTCTTTGGGTTTGGAGACATTCAGCTGCACATGGTTCATCTTGCACCACAACACAAATTCCTCAACCAGGTTTCTGTACTCCCTCTCATCACCATTACGCACACACCCCACGATTGCAGTGTCGTCAAAGAACATCTGAATGTGGCATGACTCCGAGTGATATTTGAAGTCTGATGTGTACAGTGTGAACAGGACTGGAGAGAGAACAGTCCCCTGTGGTGCTCCTGTGCAGCTGATCACTGTATCAGAGGAGCAGTGCCTGATCCTGACATGTTGTAGTCTCCCAGTAAGGTAGTCAGTGATTCAGGTAACCAGGTGCATGTCCACCTCCATCTTCATCAGCTTGTCTCTCAGCAGTAGGGGTTGGAGGGTGTTGAAGGCACTGGAGAAGTCAAAGAACATGACCCTCACAGCACCTCCCCCCTTGTCCAGATGAGAGTGAGCTCTGTGCAGGAGATAGAGGATGGCATCTTCCACTCCCACCTTTTCACGGTACGCAAACTGCAGTGGGTCCTCAGCATGGTGGACCTGAGGTCTGAGGTGGTCCAGCAGCAGTCGCTCCATTGTCTTCATCACGTGGGATGTCAAAGCGACCAGCCTGTAGTCATTCAGCTCCTTCGGGTGTGCCTTCTTCGTAACTGGAACGAGGCAGGTTGTCTTCCACGTGGATAGGTTTTTCCAGGGGTGTCAAGTTTATCCCTTTTCCTGTGTTACTAACTGCCTTACAAACGGCAAAGGCTATCTATACTCACATTTTTATGCATTTTGGTATTCCTGAAGATATTCTTTCTGATCGGGCTTCCCATGTTTCCCCCAGGGGCTGTACTCTACCCGGCTCTCGGCCGCACAGCTCCTAAGGCCATCCCGACTCCCGTGACGCCGCGCTCCGTGACTCTCGCGGTCGAAACGCCGCGCTCCGTGAAGCCTGCGGCCGAAACGCCATGCTTCGTGAAGTCCGCGGCTGAGACACTGCGCTCCGTGTCTCTCGCGGCTGCAAAGCCGCGCCCCGTGACTCTCGCAGCTGAGTCGTGCTCACGACTTACTAAGTCGTGAGCACCACTTACTAAGTCGTGAGCACCACTTACTAAGTCGTGAGCACCACATACTAAGTCGTGAGCACGACTTACTAAGTCGTGAGCACCACATACTAAGTCGTGAGCACTTACTACTTTATTTCAGTGGGGAATGTTTTAGCTAACATTAGCTAGGTTAGCTAATATTAACTTCTTTATTTCAGTGGGGAATATTTTAGCTAAAGTTAGCTAGGTTAGCTAATGGTAACTACTTTATTTCCGTGGGGAATATTTTAGCTAACGTTAGCTAGGTTAGCTAATGGTAACTACTTTTTTTTCAGTGGAAAATGTTAGCTAACACACACACACACACCAAACACAGCGGCTACTTTATCCCAAGCCTACCATATATTGTACAGAGAGCAATGAAATTCTTAAAGCTAAGCTAACGTAGCTAGCATTAGGTTAGCAAGCTAGATCTTTGTAAAAGCAGCCTACATTTGATCACACATGGCGGCTAAATAAATATGATTTTGATAACTGGATGGAGTGTGTGTGTGTGTGTGTGTGTGTGTATGTGTGTGCCCAAAAGCTTTTTCTGTGCACATCTAATAAGAGTTAGCTGGCTATCGTTAGCTAAAACATTCCCCACTGAAATAAAGTAGTTACCATTAGCTAACCTAGCTAATGTTAGCTAAAACATTCCCCACTGAAATAAAGTAGTTAACATTAGCTAAAACATTCCCCACTGAAATAAAGTAGTTAACATTAGATAACCTAGCTAATGTTAGCTAAAACATTCCCCACTGAAATAAAGTAGTTACCATTAGCTAACCTAGCTAACGTTAGCTAAAACGTTTCACAATGAAATATAGATAACATTAGCTAACCTAGCTAGTTAATCACATTACACTGTGGAACATATGCCAGTTTAAACTATAGCTTGCTAGCTACCGTTATCTGGTGCTCACGACTTAGTAAGTGGTGCTCACGACTTAGTATGTGGTGCTCACGACTTAGTAAGTTGTGCTCACGACTTAGTATGTGGTGCTCACGACTTAGTATGTGGTGCTCACCACTTTCTACGTAAAAAAAAAATCACATTACACTGTGGAACATATGCCAGTTTAAACTATAGCTTGCTAGCTACCGTTATCTGGTGCTCACGACTTAGTAAGTGGTGCTCAAGACTTAGTATGTGGTGCTCACGACTTAGTATGTGGTGCTCACGACTTAGTAAGTTGTGCTCACGACTTAGTATGTGGTGCTCACGACTTAGTAAGTTGTGCTCACGACTTAGTATGTGGTGCTCACGACTTAGTAAGTGGTGCTCAAGACTTAGTATGTGGTGCTCACGACTTAGTATGTGGTGCTCACGACTTAGTAAGTCGTGCTCACGACTTAGTAAGTCTTGCCCACGACTTAGTAAGTGGTGCTCACGACTTAGTAAGCGGTGCTCACCACTTTCTACGTAAAAAAAAAAAATACACCACGTCCCTTTAGGAGCTCCGTACATTTTACTTTGGCATTTAGACTGAAATTTACAAATGTATTTGACGACAAACAATTACAAAGAAACACCCAGTAGTGCATATAATTATATATTAAATTCTTAAGTAACTACACTGTACTAGATTATTCTTGTAGAGGATTACTTAATTACACTTAATAAAATAAAATTAAATAAAATAAATAAAAGTCAAAAAATCATTTTTTACAGTGTACCTTCACTGTCCAAACTGTGGCAAAATCATCTCAGCAGAGATTCAGGAAAGAATCCACAGCTGTACAACTGTTCTCTGTTCAGTAGACTGCCCCCAAGAGACAGAGTTTCCAACTACAGGCTAATAAAACCTAACTTTTTTTCTTTTTTGTAAACATTTGTGTGGAATAATTTAAACACAATTGTAGAATTTAAATAATTTAAAAAGTTTAAATAGTTTAGTAAAAATAAAAAAATCTAACCTATTATGTATGCAGTCAGCGAGTTTTTTAAAATTCCCTTTTTAACCCATGACATAACTGTTCCTGCTTAACAAATGTGTTAATGTGACTTTTAGGCCAAGCGACTAGGAGATGAAAGAATAAATTCAAAAAGTTTCACTGTGAGATTTTGTTAAATCAACTCTGTACTGAATTACAGTTAACCAAACTGTTAAAATTATGAAAAATAGTTCAAAGAAAGTACAAAACCCTTTGCACTACTAAAAATACAACCTATAGGTCTTACTTTCTACTATATTAGGTAGGATGGTGCAAAACTTGTTTAAATATTAATACTTGACAAACTAACCTCAAACGTACTCAGATTATTACTACAGATTATTTCCACCAGATGCAAATAAACAGCCCTAAATATAATCCATATCTTTAGAGAGTAATTACAGTCAGAGTTCAGTACAGATTCAGAATACTAAAGCCAAGCTGTATACAATAATAATCAACTCCCATTACAGGCCAGATCACTGTCTCCTAAACAGCTCAGATACTCACTGTCTCTTCTTTTTTCTGTAACTTTTTTTACTGCATTTTGTTTGTTTGGCCAAAGAAATTCACTTCCCTCATAAACAAGACCTTGGTACAGAAAATGAACATGGCCTACGTAACAAAAATCACGTAAACAGATCAGATTCTGTTTTTCCTGGCGGGGCATTAATCCCATAATGCCGTGCTGACATTTCCCCTGTCTCTGAACACGGAATATTATGCATGACCTGCCAGCACACCCGAACAGGACACTTTTCCTGTTCCACCTCAGACATGTATACATCATGATCTGATCTGTGATCATTAATGTTGATGAAGTAACCTTTCTGATGGAGGTGAGAGCATTTCAATGTGCACAACACTCTACATGTTCTCTATAATCACAACACATCTCTTTAATGCTATAAATTACCCACACAGAAATACAATATATAACATATATCTCCTTATTTCAAGGGATGTTTCCATATATGTTACCTATAAGGTGATTTATTTTTAAGTAACACTTTATTTAGAGGTTTCAATATAAATGCCTTATAAATCCTGTATACGTATGGCCCATACTATTATGTATTGTTATCTGTGTAAAAACCTTTTTTAATATATATATTTGTAATGTACGTCTTGCATGTACAGTGTTTTTTGTTTACATGTGCTACATATTACAATTATTTATTATATTAATCAGCTGTGTCTGTTAGACGAGACTTTACTCTAAGCTGAAATTAAATTGCATTATTGAATGTAACTCTTGTAACGCTGGGATGAGACGGGAGGCGGATTTATATGCGGGTAAGACCAAACTTTTAATAAATAACAAATAAACAAACAGGGGAATAACGAATATAAATATGTACATAAAAAAACAACAGGGAGAAACGTAAAACAGATAATAACAAACAGGTTTAGGGATATATACAGGGATAACTAAGTTACGTGAATATATACAAAACAAAGAAATAACGTGACTAGGAAATAAACGTAAATATAAATAAGAAATAAACAAGGAAACCAACCAGAGAAATAAACAGAGAATAACTACTAAACAAAGAACTGTGGAACGTGGCGATAACTACTAGAAATGTGGAAAGACAAAACAACAGGGGAAGGTGCAAAGACCGACGGAGGACAAGGTGGCAGAGGAGGGCTATTTATAGTAACATAAAACACACTATAATTAGAAACACCTGGGGAAGGGGCGGAGCTACAAATTACACACACGTGATGGAAAAGTACAGGAGAAACACAGGGGAACAAAGCGAGGGCGTAACAGAAGCCCCTCCCTAAACGCGCAGCTCCCGAGGCGCGTAAAAACGAACCCCGGGGGCCGGCGGCGGGGAGAGGCCGGAAAACACAAGAGACGAGACCTCAGACTTAACATGGGGCAGAACTGGAGACTGGACTGAAGACCGGACAGGAGACTGGACAGAGAAAGGAGACTGAACCGGGGACGTGACTGGAGACTGGACATTGGGCAAGACAGGAGACTGGACAGGAAACTGGACAGGGGACGATGATTGGACGTGAGACATGACGGGTGACTGGACAGGACTAGACATGGGAACGGGAACAAAAACATTAACAGGAACAGACACGAAGACGGTGACAGGAACAGGCACAGAAAAACCAGACAAGACAGGAACAGGAACACAGACAGACACGGGGACCAGAACAGGAAGCGACATGGGAACCAAATAAACTTGGGGATGCCCAGGACTGGCTAAAGTCTGTGGGGTAGTCCGTGGAGCCAGCCTGGGCAAAGTTCTTGTTCTGGAGTCCGGGGGCCTTGGGGCAGACCTGGGCACATGGGGCTTGGGGCGAAACTTAGTTCTGGGTGCAGGAATGGGCATGGGTGTGGTGACGGGCCTCGCTGGCGACGCGACGGCTTGGGCAGCAGGAGCTGGAGGCGCGGCAACTCGGGCAGCAGGAGCTGGTGGCGGTGCGGCGTCTCGGGCAGCAGGAGCTGGCGGTGCGGCATCTTGAGCAGCTGGAGCTGTCGGCGCGGCGACTTGAGCAGGTGGGGCTGGCGGCGTGGTCGGCGCTGGAGCGGTAGGCACCGCTGGCACAGGGACATGGACGGTGGGCACTGCTGGCTTTGGCACATGGGCGGTGGGCACCGCTGGCACAGGAACATGGACGGTGTCTGGCACCGCTGGCATCGTAGCAGGAGCGGTGGGCACCGCTGGCATCGTAGCAGGAGCGGTGGGCACCGCTGGCATCGTAGCAGGAGCGGTGGGCACCGCTGGCATCGTAGCAGGAGTGGTGGGCACCGCTGGCACAGGAACATGGGCGGTGGGCACCGCTGGCACAGGAACATAGGCGGTGGGCACCGCTGGCACAGGAACATTGGCGGTGGGCACCGCCGGCACAGGAAAATTGGCGGTGGGCACCGCTGGCACAGGAACATTGGCGGTGGGCACCGCTGGCACAGGAACATTGGCGGTGGGCACCGCTGGCACAGGAACACTCACGTAAACAGACTTGGACCCTTGGGCAGTAGGTGTCTGCGTGGAGACTTGGGCTGCTGAAGAGAGCACGGAGACTTGACATGAATTTACCACAGCGTATTCAGGTTCCAGGGCAGCAGGAGCAGCAGAGTGTAGCGCCGTTGCCATGGAGACCTTGGAGCGGAGATCTGCTGCCGCCCTCGGAGCCTCGAAAACCCGGGCTGGAGCTGCAGATTCCCCGGAAGAGTCCAGCGCATCGGAGCGCGGCTGGGCGGCCGCCGAGGAGGTTGGATCTGCCGCCGTAGGAGAAGCAGATGCCGCTGCAGCTGGAGAGGAGAGCGCCGTAGCAGCCAAAGAAACATGAGCCATCGAGAAGCTTGGAGCTGCAGCCGCCAGAGATGCTAGCTGAGTTAGCCGCATAGCCTTGGAGAAGCTTGGAGCTGCAGCCGCCGGAGATGCTAGCTGGTTAGCCGCTGAAGCTAGCTGCGGAGCCGCCGAGGTGGAGCGTGCCCTGGGAGGCGGGTGGAGGATAGCCTCCGCAAGCGGCGGCAAGCGGGCTCTCGTCGGACAGTACAACTCGTCCTCCGAACTGGACGCGGCTGCGAGGAGGTCCACGTAATCCCAGAAATAGTCCTCACAGCCCGCGTTTCTGCCCGCCTTGCCTACCTCGCGGTTAGGAGCGAGGCCGATGGCCCCAACCGTTAGCCCCCCCCCAAGAAAATCCTCCGGATCCTGGGACCTCTTAGAGCGCCGTGACCGAGGCCTTCTTCGGCCTCGAGGCCTCGGATTATCCTGCGCCGAGGTCCCAAAGGGAGCGTGACGGATGGCCAGCTTGCATCCAGCCCAAGGGTTACGCGCAAAATCCATATGGTCGGTCTTTATGTAACGCTGGGATGAGACGGGAGGCGGATTTATATGCGGGTAAGACCAAACTTTTAATAAATAACAAATAAACAAACAGGGGAATAACGAATATAAATATGTACATAAACAAACAACAGGGAGAAACGTAAAACAGATAATAACAAACAGGATTAGGGATATATACAGGGATAACTAAGTTACGTGAATATATACAAAACAAAGAAATAACGTGACTAGGAAATAAACGTAAATATAAATAAGAAATAAACAAGGAAACCAACCAGAGAAATAAACAGAGAATAACTACTAAACAAAGAACTGTGGAACGTGGCGATAACTACTAGAAATGTGGAAAGACAAAACAACAGGGGAAGGTGCAAAGACCGACGGAGGACAAGGTGGCAGAGGAGGGCTATTTATAGTAACATAAAACACACTATAATTAGAAACACCTGGGGAAGGGGCGGAGCTACAAATTACACACACGTGATGGAAAAGTAAAGGAGAAACACAGGGGAACAAAGCGAGGGCGTAACAACTCTACGCCCAACTGTAACCCATACTCTTATCCTTTCATTTTATGGTTAGGTTTGGAATTTAGTTTAAGTTTTAGATCAAGGTGTGAATTAGAGTAAGGTTTTAGGGGTAAATTAATGGTTCTGTTTAGGGTAAGGTTTGGATTCTATTGAGAATAATTAATATTTGTTGCATTTAATAGACATGTAGTTAAATGTTAGATAAATGAGGCACAATGGATCATTCAAGTAAACGGATACCGTTAGACATATATACTTAGTTCATGCATGAATGTTTATTAAAATTGCATTTAATACAGCAGTGGGTGGGGTTTTAGCCCCATAATGCATTTTTGAGACTATCTGCTGAAGTTATTGTTGTATTTACTGTTGTAATGTTGAGTTATGACTCTTAGTTATTTGCACGGGCTGTAGGTCTGAGAAGAACTAATTAAAAAGTATTTTCTTCGAGGAACGTGAAGCTCTATAAAGCTTTCTTACAGCAGTTCTTCAGTACAAATACTGTTTGAACAGGTTTGATGAAAACATAATTGAATATGTATCACCAGTGTTGTGCCAGTTCACACTTTTTAGTTTAAATAAACTGATTCACAATTTAAATTTCATAGTTGCAAAAAGGAACTAGTTCACATTCATTTGTTTTTCCCCTTAATAATTACAATGCTTTTATTTTTACACAGATGCCCTTCTTACCATCCATCATCTGCTACTCCCAAAATAAATATCATATACCACACTGATTTTATACTGCAACCTGTAGTCATTCCCAATATCAAATGTTTCAGCACCGCAGACATTTTAAACATTTAAACCTATTAAACTCTAGTTATAAACCTTTCAAACTTCAGTTATATACTGTTTAAACTTCAGTTATAAACCTTTACAACTCCTGTGATAAACCTTTTAAACTTTAGTTATAAACCTTTATAACTCCCGTTATAAACCTTTTAAACTCCAGTTATAAACCTTTTAAACTCCAGTTATATACAGTTTAAACTCTAGTTATATACTGTTTAAACTCCTGTTATATACCTTTATAACTTCTGTTATAAACCTTTTAAACTTCAGTTATAAACCTTCTTAACTCCTGATATAAACCTTTTAAATTCCAGTTATATACTATTTAAACTCCAGTAAAAAAAAATTTTGAACATCAGTTTTAAAGCTATTAAACTCCAGTTATATTGATTTTTAACTCCAGTTATAAAAAATATAAACTCTAGTTTTAAGTATGAATGTTTTAAATTCAAGTTAAAAAGTTTTTAAACTCCAGTTGAACAAATGAAGGGTCCTGAAATGGCTGAATCAAAGTTCAGATCTTAATCTTATAGAGATGCTGCTGGGTGACTTGGAAGAAACCCCTCAAACATCCCACAGCTAAAAGAACTCTGCTTTGAAGAGTGGGGAACATTTTCATCAGATGTACCAGAAGCATCTCACTGAAATCATTTCAGCTGAAGGGGGCATATATCTATTAGTTAAAGTGTCTTAAGTTTTTCCTAAGAGTACAAATTTTTGTTTAAATGTACAAAAAGGTTACATTTGTTGTACTGCCTTTTTACTACATTTAATCTCAGAAGAAAGGAACATTGGATGATCAGGTGTCTGCACACTTGAACATACAGATTCATCACTAAAACTGAGCTGTTATTACAAAACATCCTTCTCTCATTTAGTTTTAGTAATGCATTTGTTCTTTTTGATTTCTTGATTTATTGGCAGTGTCTCAGAGATAGATACTACATTTAAGAACCAGATTTGAATTTTTGAAAAATACTGGCAATTGATCTTTCTTTAAAAAAGGCATTTCATGAAAAAACCTTCAACCTTTCTCTCATTTATTAACTACATTTTCCATTTCAGTCAAATTCAGACTCAACATTCTGGTGTGTAATGTGGCGGCACTTCTCAGTGCAGGTGCAGATGTACTGTCCACTGTGTATGCTTTCAGTTTGACACAAATTGGCCAAGTTCTTTCAAGCCATTCGTCCAGCACCATCCCTCCTCACGTCATGGAAACGGTCGAATGCAAAAATGACAAAAAACATATGCCAGTTTTATATGTATACTAATACATATGAATAAAGCAAACATTGTTGTGGCAAGTGTCATGTTGCTCATACAGATGCATTTAAACAAGCTCTGCTCACATATAAATATCAGCAAACCAGAACGAGAGACACAACCCCTCACCAGCTTTAAACTGAGAGACTTCTGATCTGACTTCTGAGCAACATGGCTAAAGGTAAGGTCTTCACTTTTGAAGGGTACACTGACATAGGGGTTGGCCCTAAAATAATATCACAACTAAGTATCTTAGGATAAGGCTCATTATTATACCAATATACTTCTGTAACAAAATATGTTTGTTTTTTATAATAATACATTTTTTTTTACTTATCAGAATACCAGAATATTAACAGATAAACGTCAAACATAAACAGGACAGATTGCGGCTATTACCACAATATAGACTTTTAATTTTTTTTACATTTTGATGATGTTTGTGTGTCACAATATGACAGAGCACACTGCCACATTGAAGATGTTGTAATGTTGTTTTTTTATTCTTTTGAAGTGGAAACCATTTTAAAAAATGTGATGTCAAATGCTTTGGGTTTCTTTTTCCCCCTGTGGTACGACCAGATAGATAAAATGTATTCTTTTTTAATGATTAATGAATTATTTTTAATCTCTCTTCATCCTTTAGGTTTATTGTGCCTTTATGATTAACATATGCATGATCTCTATTCAGGTATTTTAGATTGTAGTTAATTCTGTAATGCAGTCTGTGCTAAAACATGATTTGTAACAATCTGTGAAAGAGCCAAAGTGTAGTGCTATGTGTACATCAATCAGCCATAACTTTATCTGACACTAAAGACTAGTGATGTCAGTAACGCGTTACTTAGTACTCTAATCTGACCCTTTAATAATCTAACGCGTTACTATTTCCAATCCAGTAATCAGATTAAAGTTACTTATTTAAGTCACTGTGCGTTACTCTCTCTCTCTTTCTCCACCTCATCTCCTCCACACACACACACACACACACACACACACACCGCTCCCTTACCCATTCCCCCTCCGCTCTTCCCCAATCACACGCGTCTCGCTTTCTCCCCTGTCTCTCTCTCTCGCGCTCGGCGTGTCTTTAGTTTCCACCCGTTTTCGTTTTTCGCCAGTTCTCGAAGCCCCCTATCTCTTTATAAAGGCGTTTTTTTTGCGGCCGCGTCCCAATTCACTAGCCAGGGCAGAGGAGAGCATTTAAAGATTTTACACCTCACGTTATTGGAAGTTCACTGTGGCGCAGAGCGCACACACCGTAAAGACAAGAAAAGTTCCGGTGCTTTAAATGAACACTGTCAGAATTAAATCCTTCTCAGTAGTTGGGTCCAGTATGACACCACCTCCCTTTGGAGTATTGGCAAAACTGGTTATAGTTTTTTATGTTAAGGCGGCGCCGCGGCGGGAGGTGGTGTCTGCAGCTGCTGAAAGTAACTAATAAAGTAACTTGTAAAGTAACTTAGTTACTTTTAAAATCAAGTAATCCATAAAGTAACTAAGTTACTTTTTAAAGGAGTAATCAGTAATTGGATTACTTTTTCAAAGTAACTATACCATCACTGCTAAAGACTAGTAAAGGCAGATCCATTGAAACCAGTGCACCAGTTGCCCCTTCTTGGAGCACTTTTAATAGGTACTGAGCTGCACACCAGAAACATCTTACAAAACCTGTCTTATGTTCTGACCCAATTATTTGGCCATCACAATCTAGTTTTGGTCAAAGATTCTGTTGCATTTTGTTTTTTTTGTCCTGCTTTCAACACATCCCGCTTCCAAAGAACTTTCTGTTCACTCGCTGCCTAGTATATAGTTCCCACCCTGCAATAGGGTAACCAGAGAATTAGAATTGTTTACTTCACCAGTCAGTGGTTTAAAAGTTTTGGTAAAATGTCTAAATTATTATGAAAATTAGATATTAGTTTAAATAATAACATTAATAGCAGTGATGTAGAGGCCTGCAAAAAGACACACACACACCGATTTGACGATTTCAGCATCTTAAATTCACCTGACGGCATGTGTTTGGACTGTGGGAAGACATGAGACAGCGCTATCCAGCGATATATTAGAGTCTGTATAAATACATAAGTAAATTTCAAGGACAAAATGTAACAAATCATTAGAAACCAATCAGTTATTATTAGAAATCTCTATTAATTCCAGTGCAAATATGAAAGTAACCATAAAAATGTTTCCATCATTTTAAAGGGTTGATGCTGCTCTCTGTTGTGGTGGCTACTCTATACGTAAGCCAAGGCTCAACCTCTGAGAATCAGCGGCTCTTCAACAACGCAGTCATCCGGGTGCAACACCTTCATCAGCTGGCTGCCAAGATGATAACTGATTTCGTAAAACTCCTTTAATCTTTTTGCTAATAATAATAATAATAATGAAACTTTTATCTTTGTAAAAATCACACAGACCTCATACAGCAGCGATTTAACTGATTTTGTTGCCATTTTAAAGGAGGAACGTCTGCTACCTGATGAACGCAGACAGCTGAGCAAGATTTTCCCCCTGTCCTTCTGCAACTCTGACTCCATTGAAGCCCCCACTGGCAAGGATGAGACCCAGAAAAGCTCTGTAAGATCATTTAAAAGAAAATGATATGAATTAGTAACAGAACTCTATCTCATTTAATAAAGTCAATACAATTTTTTACTTAAATTATTACCTAATGCTGAGGAACCTAAACTAATGTTAACTTACCAAAGCTTTAAATTTACACTGTGTTAAAAGGTTCTGCAATTGCTTTACATCTCATACCGCCTGATCGAGTCTTGGGAGCACCCCAGCAGGAACCTCGGAAACCTTAACCAGATTACAGAGAAGCTGGCTGACCTGAAATTGGGCATCAGTGTGCTTATTGACGTAAGTAAACAGAAAGAGAATTAAATACACCAATTACGTTGTCGTAAACTTACACTCCGAAAAAAGGGTTCTTCCGTTGTTTTTGCAAAGATTGGAATTTACGAAACTAAAGAAATTTGCATTGCAGTGTAAAATGTGTGGTTTTGCATACATTGTGTCAGGCCCGTTTAACACTGACTTTTTACATGCTTATTTGATGAGGATCTTTTTGAACACTCATGAATAAAAAAAAGGGCATAGGGCAAACTGTCTATCAAATAAAAAACTTTAATAATTTAGTAAACAGCACTTAAGTGCACGGTAGTTACTGAGACAAAGGATTTTAGAAATGTCTGTATTTTGAACATATGTTTTTTTATATGGATTAGGGTTAAGGTTCGTTAACATATTGACAGAACTGCAAACAATGTGATCTCTTCTTTAAAGATTGTTTGATGGGTGTGTTAGCTCCAGAGCTTTTGTGACTCTGTATAAACTCTACAGGGATGTCAGGATGGCCAACTCACCGTGAATGACGTGAATGACTCCCTGCCCCTACCGTTTGAAGACTTTTACCAGACCTTGGGCGAAAGCGACCTCAGAAAGAGCTTCCGTCTGCTGGCCTGCTTCAAGAAGGACATGCACAAGGTGGAAACCTATCTGAGGGTGGCCAACTGCAGGAGGTCCCTTGATTCTAACTGCACCCTGTAGGGGACAAGAAAGATGCGATTATCCACAGCCTGTGATCTGCTTGCCTTTTTGAAACTTTTTGAAATCTAAATTTGGACCAGCTGCAAAAGCCAGTTAATTAAAACTGCGGTCAGGTGTGGCTAATGTACTTGTCTCTACAGAGTTTCTTCTCTAATATATCTCTGTATTTATTTTGCTTGCCAAAGAAAACCCATGCATTCATGAGTAAGATTCATTAGTAAATGTCATTTTTTTCTGTCTCTGCAACTGAGGTTGGAAATGGGACATATTTCAGAGTGGTGCTATGCAAATATGCCTTTAAAAGAATATATTTTACTTGATTTACTGGATATAGTTTTTTGGTTGTTAATTAGAAAATTGTTGAATATAAAGACAAAAAAGGTTTATTAAAAGGAAATTAAACAATATTAACTTTGGTTGAATGAAAAAGTTCCGGTGTAAATGTGAAACACATATAGCATTTATTTTTAAATTAAAGGTTTTATTCTTAACTTAAAAATTACCTCCAACTATTCTTATGTATAATGCTTTGTGCTGCTGTGTTTATGATTTTCCAATAAAGCTGTTCTCTGTAGTATATCATAATATTTGTGACTTTTTTTTGCAAAGGCTTCTGGCAAAATACATAGACACAATCTAGCATGTTCTTCCACTGACTGACAGAAGCCAGCTATCTGCATTTTTATTAATAATAGAGACTGGCAGGTTCAGCACCATGGTCCAATGGGTGGGGGATAGATTGAATAAAAGTGCAGCACATGTTTTAAGCTTTTATGGAAACCAATGGGAATAAGAAAATGATCATTTTAAAGGTAAGACCAAGGGCATTGGCCACAGCTGCTTTCTCCACTATCTGATCTGATTTAATTTGATAAAAGTGGGAAAGTACTTAGATCATCTGCTTGTGCTGAGCAATGATGCAACATCATAACCAGGGCCGCCGCTCTGCATACGCAGACAACGCAGCCAGCGTTAGGCCTCAACCATTTTGCAGTTGCAGGGAGCCAAATTGACTGAGAATGAAATGTGTTGACATTATTAAATTTAAATTTAAAACCCAATGTGAATTATTTATGATACGCTCATCTTTTTTGTCTTTAAACATTGCATGGGGCACCTACTCTACTACTTAAAAGCGGCACGTTATTATTTTTGTGCATAATATAATGCCCCCACCCCTATTGCCTGAAATGGCACGGCTCGGTTTGCTCTGTTGGTTGTTGCCAGATGTGACATTTTCCAGTCAAATAAATAATCAAAAAATGCATGGAGGCGCTAAATCTTGCGCATGTTTAACCATTTTTAAAGTGTATGTGGCCATTCTATACAAAAACTTGTCCAGTGCAATATTTGTGTAAGTTAAAAACTTAAAATAAAATAAACAAATAGGATGAAAAATCGTAACTTATCTGGCAACCTTAGTCCTAACTAAAGTAGCAACGCTACTTGAGTTTGGCAGGAGACAAGTTCACCGCGCGAAGTTGCTACTAAATGGTAATTCAACTATGAAGCGACGGTTTGAGTCTGGAGCTGAGAAGAAGAAAAAGAAGCAGAAAGATGAGGCCCATACATCCCTTTCTGGTGAGTAACTTCGATGATAAAGGTTTAAATAGTTTTGATTACTTCATGTTCAGTGGTGTTGCCTGAGCTAGTTACGTTGGCTTTGCTGATTTGGTAGCTTTAAACGCTTAACTAGAAACTAATCTGGGTATTGCAAGGCACGTGGCACGTTTGCAAATAGTAGTAGTGTAGTTTGAAGATTTTTAGTGACTTTAATAAAAAATTAATAAACAGAGTAGCCTACCTATTGACTAATGCCGTCAGTGCACTATCCAAATGGTCTGTATGACAGCAGGATCAGACAGCTCTATAGATTTTGACAGGCTGATATAAATACACCACGAATATAAACGATAATTTCATAACCTTTAAGGCTGGCTTGTGTAAATGACGTGTCCACTGCTTAAAATAGACATGCATCGTTTCATTTATTATTTATACATTATAAATAGTACTCTTGTGCTGTTTTTCACTGTTATTGGCCTTACTTATAACGTTGTAAATATTCACAGTTACATGTGTAATTTTAATAAATAGTAAAATTTTGCGTAAACCTTTTGTGTTTGTGTGTGTGTGTGTTTTTTTTTTTTTTTTTTTTTTGGGGGGGGCGGGGCCTCCCTGACCAGTTATGCTTAGGGCCTCCAAAACCTTAGCAGCGGCCCTGATCATAACCTTTACTTTGGAAAAACAACCCAATATCAATGGCTGACTGGCTGACCAATACATACACACAAACACACAGGACATGTTATGATTTTGGTATGATTTAGTTGTCTTTATTTTAGTTGAACTTAACCGTTTCCTTTACCTTTCTTTAATTCTTTCTTTTAATAGTATTAGTTATTGCTTATATACCGTATTTTTCACACTTATAAAGTCATCAGTGCAAAAAAAAACCATTCCACTGAAGTACAGTGTAATGCAGGAGTTTTAGTGGAGCTAGCACTGCTGCTAACCATGCAGTTGAAAATATTGCATGCTTTACTCACCCAAATAAACAGTCTTCAGGAGAGAAGTCTGTGTATATTAATATCCAGAATTAGTTTGACTTTAAAAGAAAATGTTTTTATTTATTTATTTATTTAACAGTTTTGTTTACAGGCACTCCCCCCAGCTTCCCCACTAGAAGGGAAACATGGTGACACCATTGTATCTTACTATTGTCACTTAAAGTGCGCCTTATGTATAAAATAGGCCAGAAAATAGACGTTAATTGATAATGGGTCTTATAGTTTTGTTACAGCTGGTCATACATTTAAGAATGCAGACATAAGCATGTCTATGATTGAGTGTGATCTTACCTCTGCTGCCAACCAGAACCATGGTGTTTTCACACTCCAAACCTTCTCCCCATACATCTGGTTTTAGAGAAAGACACAGTACCATCTTTGCAACCACACTGGTTTTAAATGACCTGTACACCACCCTAGACAGGAAGAAGCACTGTGCTGCCATTTTTACTGACCTAACAAAAGCTTTTGACACTGTTGACCACAGTCTTCTTCTGGCACACCTGCAAAAGATTGTGGTTTTGACGAAAATTCAATGCAGTGGCCCCAAAATTACCTCTCAGACAATGTGTGATTCTTGGTCTTCCTCAGACTGCAAAGTGAACCTTTATGCAGATGATACCATTTTATACTGTTCAGCTGATTCTGTTCATGAAGCAATTGAAAAGCTTCAGTGTTCATTTAATGCTTTGCAGACTGATTTATACAATCATAAATTAGTTTTAAACGCTAAGAAAACGAATTTAATGCTGTTCTTCAGATCTCCAAATATTAATATTAATACCTTGACTATTAGAAGCCTGACAGGATCCAACATTGAGCGAGTCACAGAGTATAAGTACCTTGGCATCTGGCTGAATGAAAAACTCTCATTTAAAACTCATATAAATAATTTAGTTATTTGGTGCAGACAGAGACTGGGTTTCCTTTATCGTAATAATTCTTGTCTGCCTATGTTTGCTAGAGTGGTGGTGGAGGCGACTTTACTGTCATTATTGTACTACGCTGATGGATTCAGTCTATCATTCTGCTCTAAGGTTCATTACTGATGACTCTTACACTACTCACCACTGCAGACTGTACCAAAAAGTAGGCTGGTCCTCACTAACAGATCGATGAGAAACACACTGGCTTATATATATTTATAATTCGCTCTCCGACCATATGCCATCCTATATCTCATCCATGATTTCTATAAACACCAGAAATTATCAGCCGACTGGATCACCTGTCAGAAACTGAGAGTTTTAACTGAACTCGGAAAATCTGCTTTTAGCTACAGAGCAGCAGCTGGTGTCACTAAATTATTTTAAACTTTTAATATCTAACCACCTTCAGACAGCCTGTAACTGATATAGTTGAGTTTTTCTTTTACCCTTTAATTTATTTATTTATTTTGGTTTTTTATTTATCTAATTTTATATTTTACCTTTTAACCTTTTATTTATTTTATTCATTTCATACTTTTATTTGTTCTATTACTGGTTTTACTTTCGCCTTTTACCTTTTTATTTCATTCTTTTATTTTTTTATAATTGTTTAACTTGTTATTATTATTTATTTTGTTTCAATCAGACAATCAATTACCTTTTTTTTATAATTGTGATGTTATTTTAGTCCTCTATTTCTTTAATTGAGTTTATATTTTATTATTCTAATTATTTATCTTTTTGTTTCATTGCTTTACATTTTAGCCTGTCTGCATATCCTTTTATTCTGAGTTTATTTTATTCTGCTTAATTAAATTATTAGCTTGTTTTTATATTTTAAACTTATTTTTCAGGCCCTTTACTTTTGTAATATTCGTCTGCATTGAAAATGAGGGTTACCCTCAATATATAACCGAGCGGAAATAAAGGTTGATTAATTGATTGATTGATTGATTGATTGATTGATAATTCGCTGTGTCTTATAGTCTGTAAAATACAATAAATTTTACTCCTTCACCTAATTTGTCTTAGATCTTATGTGTAATTATTAAAAAGTGTTTTGTTTTTGAATCTATATTCTATGTATTGGCTTGGCTACACTGTAAATGAAGGCCACCAGCAATTGTACTGTAGTTGTACTGTAGTTTAAATAAAGTTTGATTACTTGATTTCACTACTTGGCAAAGGCTGGAGATAAAGGTATAAATGTACATTGTACAATTTCACCATTAGCATTGGTGATGGAGGTGATTATAAGAGCTTCTAGGTGGCCTGAAGGTGGGGCCAGGTTGCCAAGTAAAGCAGAACTGTGTTATCTGCAGTTTGGTTTGTTGCATTGTGTAAGGTGCCCACTGATGGTGTGGTCCCGAGGCTTAAGAATTATGAATAAGGCTAGAAGGAAGTGGCTGGGTGTACCACAATGCCTGAGTAGTGTGGCATGGTTTGGCAGAGGGGTGCTGGAGTTACCATTCATAAGTTACGGAATGTAAGCAAATGGCTTAAAGTTAAGTTTTATGATTTTACATTAGAAAACAAAATTTCAGAGAGTATACTGTATTGAGTTTGCAGGCCAAAAAGAGGTTCTGTAAAATCCTTTCTTGTTACCATGTTATAGTATGCCAATGTTTTAAGCATTTAAACTGTTCCAGTTGTTGTGGTTTTAAAACAGTATAATCATATAATCAGTACCTTTACTAAAGGACTAAATCCAACTGATCAGCTAATAAACAGTCATTTATTTAGTTCACCTGTTAAAATCTCTTAGTCCCCTATGGATCCTAAATTAATCATTATGTATATCCAGCAGTTTATTAGACACATTATACCACCACTTTATTAAGTGCCTTTAAACAGAGGAAGCTCTAGAATATGCAGAACAGTGTTAATATGCAATAGAATATGTAAGAACAGGCTTAAGAAACACTGATCTAACCTGACTTCCGTTCATTTGTAGTTCACAGTTAGACCACATGTCCTGACGTTTATATTAACTTCTGCCAAAAATCTTTGTTCTAGAAAGAAGTGCTCTCAGTAGAAAAAAATAAAAACGCAGGACCCAAAGTCTTCTTTTAACAAGAGTGAAGAAAATGTAAATATACAACAGAATTGACAAACAATACATAATAATAATAATAATAACCAAAACTGTTATATTATTTTAAAAATTAGGTGATAACTGATCAGTTTTTGTGCTATGTATATAATTCAGACATTGCATGCATATTTTTTCTAACAACAGTAAATGTAATGTGGAGTAACATGTTTAGGTTGTAAAGTCACCTTTTTGTCACAGTGGAAGACAATACATTCCTAGTAGAAGATGGGTACAGAATTTAGGTTTTAACAAAAGGAGTCAACAAAGTAGGTTTAACACACAGCCATGACATCTGCTGGTGCTGGTCCACTGTTATAACAAGT
The DNA here is from genome assembly GCF_023375975.1 of Astyanax mexicanus. Classification (NCBI taxonomy): domain Eukaryota; kingdom Metazoa; phylum Chordata; class Actinopteri; order Characiformes; family Acestrorhamphidae; genus Astyanax; species Astyanax mexicanus. The sequence continues at coordinate 14,705,941 of NC_064410.1, read as the reverse complement.
CCAAAGTCAGCATCTACCAGGAGCTGTGAGATGTGAGCTTTATGTCAGTTTTATCTGTGTTTGAGTTCTCCTCCGTGTAACAGACTGAATGAGGCAGAGTTAAATATATGCATTACTACAGTAAGTTTTTAAGGGGAGAATGAATTGAAACAATTAGACCTGAACCCCATTAAGAATCTATTATGGTATTGTGAAGAGAAAGATGGGGAATGTCTGACAGAGTAACATGAGACAACAATGCAAAAAAAGAGAAAAATTATATTTATATTATCGCAAGTCTTGAGACTCACTCACGAAAATAGTGACGTGAACAATGTCAACAACCAATAGGAGCTATTGGAAGGACAAGAATATATTTCAAGTGACTTTTTACAAACAATTTAAAAAAGAACACATTTTGCAGTTAATAGGTTATTGGTTCTTACTTTAATAAGTAAGTATTTTAAACACAGGTAGCACTGTCATTATATTTAAAGTAATTTTATTTTGCCCTACTTTGTCTAATTGTGAAGTGTTATTTTTAATAAACATGTTTAATAAATACACATTTTGCAAGAACGATGTTCTTTATTGCATTAATTCTATCTAAAACAAATGCAAATGTATAGCAGCGAAGCTGTGATTCTTTGCTATACAAGAGTGTAGCAAAAAAAGGGTGAAAAGAAGCTTATAATTAGAGCTGAACATGAAATGTATTCTATTAAAAATATCAAGAACAAACAGTGTGAAAGAAATTGATGAGGAAAAATGTTGTGAGTCTCTGATAAATCACAGTATTGACTGTAATTTAATTATTTGTAGTTTAATATGTAATATGTATTGTATGTAAACTCCACCAAAAGCATGATGGGAAATAATCTCAGAAAGAATCTAGTTGCAGTCTTGCAGTTAGTGATCCCAGTCTTTGTAAAATCTTAGCCTGTGACTATTCTGTGACTAAAAAGTCTGTGAGGAGTTTTTAGAGAGTGTGTCAGATTTCAGACTTATAAAACTTTTTTTTTAGTCTTGTCAAAGTCATGCAGAGTATGGACAGCTTTAGTAGCTTACTGATTGTGGGGGGTGGACACAATCAGTGCGACTATAGCAGAATTACTGCTATAGAATACAACCTAAATCCAAATAAAGTCTATTGAGAGCACCATTGCTACATCATGGCTACAACAAACATCTTAAAATCTGCCAGATGCCTTCTGGAGACTGTTAACCTACATTTATATAGGAGGAGAGCAACTGACTTAAATTAAAGTATACATGAGCTGGAAAATTATTTGCTTGATAAAAAACAATTGAACATGGGCTCCGAGTAGTCTAGCAATGCCACTATGATCCGAGATCATGCTGCTTGCCCTCAGCAGCCAGAGTCCAAAAGAGCACAATAGGCCACACTCCTCAGGGTGGGTGGTTAGTGCTCTCTCCTCACATTAAACCTAAGGTGATGTCGGAATTTGTGAGCTGATGTATCAGAGCCGAGACCACCAATTTTGCCAAAAAAAGAAAAAATCCTTTGACAGCTATCTTTTAAATTTGTCTTGGCACTTTGTCGCAGTAATTATACAGGAACATACTTTCAGTTTCTGTTATGCTGAATATCACATTGAATATCAGTGCTTTTATCTCTTACAGATAAACCGACTGCAACTCAAAGACACATCTGAAACTGACAGATCAGTGAATTCTCAGGATCATCTACTCTTTTGCTTGTATTTCTGGTAAGAGTTTTTATTGAGTTATATCTGCGTTTGATCTCAGATATATATTTTTTTCTACATTCTTCATTTTCTAAACATCTTTAGAGGAAAATAATTCTCACCGTCTTGCTTTATGTAAAACCTCTGCAAAGATACATTATTGGATTAAACTGTTAGTGAAGTCAGATAGCTTTTTTTCTCACTAATGCAGGTCATTTTTACACCAACAGCACATCAACCTGAAGTAAAGTACATCATTGTAAGATGGGTGGAGGCATCAGCCAGGAAGAGAAAGAAGCAAAACAAGAAGCCCAGCGGCTCAGGGAAGAAAACAAAAGACTGTCAGCAGAAAAAAGAAAAATGGAAGAAAACGAAAGACAAAGAAAAGAGAGAGAAAACGAGGAGAAAAAAGTGAAGGAGGATCAGAGGCGTAAGGAACAAGCAGAGAAGGAAAGAATTCAGAGAGAAAAACACCAACCAAGATTCATATCGACATCCTGAACATGCCTCCATACTGTACTGATACATATATGCTTTAAGATCATACAAAACTACTGGATGCTTACTTCACAATTAAATTGTATCTATTGTATTGAAATATATTAATAAAACTAACAATGACAAACTGTGGTAAGTACATTTTATGAAAATAATGTCTGCAAAACACCTTTCAATAGATTCACCCTTTTATCAATAAGTGCACAATTCATAACAGTCAAGTATTAAAACCGGGCATTTATTGTATTTCAGGGTTTTGTACGGTGGTCCTGAAGGGCAAAACCGAAAAAAACCCACAAAAAAAGAATCACAATAAAATTAACTGACGCCCTTTTAAATAAAGAGAAGCAATTAAAGATAAAAGGACGTTTTTTTTATGTGGTTTTGCCTTCAGAGCCACCATAGATTTGGAGCATTTGGTAATAAATTAAAAAAAGTTTATCTACAGGTCAATTCAATTCAATTTTATTTATATAGCGCTTTTTACAACAAAGGTTGTCACAAAGCCGCTTTACAGGAAAAACAGGTCCACGCCTCTTATGAGCAGCACCACAGAGATGCCAATTTTATGGTGACACAGTGGCAAGAAAAACTTTAAGAGGAAGAAACCTTGGAAGGAACCAAGACTCAGTCAGAGGAACCCATCCTACTCGGGTTGACCTGCTCAGTACAAACAAGTAACAAACAACAAACAAATAACAGAACAAAACAGTACAGAGAATTAATGTGAACTATGGCTAATATAACAGGTACTAATTTATGAATATAAGAATGTGATGGGCACAAACTATAGAGATATGGCTAATACAGAAACAGATACTGAGTGTGTTAATGTTAATCAGTGCAGGGTTGCAGAGCCGGAGAACAACACAGTGGGCAGTGGAGAGCCAGACTGGGAACATCAGGAACAGCATCTCCAAGCATGTAAAAGAGATAGATAGATAGAGAAACAGAAAGGAAAGAAAGAGAAACAAAAAGCAGAAGTTAGAAGGGTTGTGTAATAATTCTGATGAGTAGAAGGACAGGGCTGATTCCTGAAAGCTGGAACCATAGACGGACACATCCAGGCCGACCGGCCGGCCAGGCATCTCAGCACATGTGAGAGAGATAGAGAGAGAGAACAGAGAGGAAGAAAAAGGGGTTAGAATGGTTTTATAAAACTCTGCTGGAGTGCGATGGGCACTTGGCAGCAGCAGCTCAGGACATGTGGAGAGAAAGAGAAAGCAGATGATTAGGACAGGGTTTATATTTGCTGGATAAGCTGTAAGAGGAAGAAAATTGTAATGAGACATTACTCAAAAGCTTGAGCAAATAGAAATGTTTTGAGTCTAGATTTAAAGATTGAGAGTGTGTCTGAGTCCCGTATATTAATAGGGAGGCTATTCCAAAGTTGGGGAGCTTTATAAAAGAACGCTCTTCCTCCTGCATAGTTTTTTCTAATACACGGGACTAATAACAGGCCAGCGTCTTGGGAGCAGTGTGAACGTGGCGGATTGTAAGGAGTAAGGAGTTCCTGTAGATAATGCGGGGCCAGACCATTCAGGGATTTATACGTCAGGAGAAGTATTTTATAGGCTATATGAAATTTAACAGGTAGCCAGTGTAGGGATGAAAGAATAGGTGTAATGTGATCAAACTTTCTGGTTCTAGTAAGCACTCTGCATTCTGAACTAGCTGGAGTTTATGAAGTAATTTATGTGGACTTCCAGCCAACAACGCGTTGCAGTAGTCCAGCCTGGAGGTTATGAATGTATGTACCAGCTTCTCAGCATCTTCCAGAGAGAGTATACTGCGGATTTTAGCTATATTTCTTAAGTGGAAGAATGCAGTTTTGACAATGCTACATATCTGAGCATCAAACGAAAGAATTGGGTCAGAGATGACCCCAAGGTTTTTCACAGTTTTACAAGGTATAATTAAGTGACCGTCTACATCTACAGTATTAACATTTGTTTTTATCAATATTAGGACCTAATAGAAGGACCTCAGTCTTATCAGAATTAAATAAGAGAAAGTTGTGTCTCATCCAATTTTTTATCTCTTTAATACAGTCTGTTATTTGATTTATACAGAGCTCCTCGTTGGGTTTAGCAGATATGTAAAGTTGCGTGTCATCAGCATAGCAGTGAAAGTTAATACCATGCCTACGGATAATTTTACCCTGTGGTAGCATATAAAGAGTAAAGAGTAATGGACCCAGTATTGATCCTTGAGGGACACCATATTTTACTCTAGACTGATAAGAGCATTCGTTATTTAAGTAAACACACTGGAAACGATCTCTCAGATAAGATCTGAACCAGGTGAGGGCAGATCCTTTAATTCCTATAAGATTTTCTAACCTATCAAGTAGAATAGCGTGATCTATGGTGTCAAAGGCAGCACTCAGATCTAGCAGTACAAGGATGGCATTACTGCCCCTATCAAGAGCTGAGTAAAATCATTAGTTAAGTAAATCATTAGTTACTCTAAGTAAAGCTGTTTCAGTACAATGGTTTTGTCTAAATCCAGATTGAAAAAACTCATGAATATTATTACTTTGTAGATACAAGTGCAGCTGGTTAAACACGATTTTTTCTAGGATTTTGGCTATAAAGGAAAGATTAGAAATTGGTCTATAATTAGCAAGCTCGCGGGGGTCCAGATTTGGCTTTTGGATAATGGGCTTAATGACCGCCAATTTAAGAGAATTGGGTACGTAGCCCATGCCAAGGGATGAATTTACTATTTCTAGTAATGATTTTCCCACCTTTGGCAGTGCCTGTTTAAATAATTGTGTGGGTACTGGATCTAATATACATGATCTAATATACCGCATACCACCCCCCGCTGCGACGCTCAAAACCCACACAGAAAACCATCACGGTGTGGCCCAGTGACGGCACCTCTGTGCTGCAGGACTGCTTCGACTGCACAGACTGGCAGGTCTTCAGGGAGGCTGCTGAGTGTGAGGGGGAGCTGGATATGGAGGAATACACATCTGCTGTTCTCGGGTACATCAGCAAGTGTGTGGAGGATGTCACTTCCACCAAGACTGTGACTTGCTACCCGAACCAGAAGCCCTGGCTGAACGCAGAGGTGTGTTCTCTGCTGAAAGCCAGGGATGCTGCCTTCAGATTTGGAGACTCAGACAAACTCAGGAGGGCTAGAAGAGAGCTGACTGTTGGAGTTAAGAGGGCAAAAGCTGCATATGCTCAGAAAATCCAGGGACACTTTTCCTCCCAGGATCCGCAGAGCATGTGGAGGGGCATAAAGTGCATCACGGATTACAAATCTAACGTTGCACAAAGCTCCAAAGACCCATCCCTGCCTGAGGCTCTCAACAAGTTCTACACCCGCTTTGAGAACCCTGACACACCCCCCAGCACCAGACTCCCACACTCACCAGGAGAGGAGCCCTCTCAGCGTGACACCAGCAGAAGAAAGGAGGACGCTGAGGAGGATTAACCACGGAAAGCTGCCAGCCCGGACAACATCCCCGGATGGGTGCTAAGAGACTGCGCAGACCAGCTCTCGGACGTCCTGGCCGACATTTTCAATGTGTCTCTCATCCAGGCAGCTGTCCCCACTTGCCTGAAGACCGCCACCATCATCCCGGTCCCCAAGAGCTCCGCAGTGACAGGTCTGAATGACTACCGGCCAGTAACCCTCACTCCAATAGTCACAAAGTGCTTTGAAAGACTGGTTCAGACCCACATCAAAGCCACCATCAACATCACTGTGGATCCACACCAGTACGCATACAGGAAGAACCGATCCACAGAGGATGCCATTTCCTCCGTGGTCCACACTGCCCTCACCCACCTGGAGCAGAAGGATTCCTACGTTCGGATGCTCTTTGTGGACTTTACATCTGCTTTCAGCAACATGATTCCTCAGACACTGATAACCAAACTCTCCTCACTTGGTCTGAGCTCTTCCCTGTGCAACTGGGTCCTAGACTTCCTGACCAACAGGCCGCAGTCTGTGAGGATTCACAACATCTCCTCCCCCTCCATAAACACCTGGAGGATTGGTGCAGAGAAAACAACCTCTGCATCAATGTAAAAAAGACAAAGCAGATGATTGTGGACTTCAGAAGGGGCAAGCATGCCCACCTCCCCCTGCACAATTGCAGGATCTGCGGTGGAAGTGGTTGACAGCTACAGGTACTTGGGTGTGCACCTGACCAGCATCCTCACTTGGAGCAACAACACTTCCACTCTGGTCAGGAGCGCACATCAGCGGCTCTACTTCCTCAGGAGGCTGAGACGAGCTGGACTCGGGAGCGCAGTCCTCACCTCCTTCTACAGATGTGTGGTGGAGAGCGTTGTGTGCTCCAGCATCAACGTGTGGCATGGAAGCTGCTCTGCTGCACACAGGAAAGCTCTGCAGAGGGTGGTGAAGGATGCACAGAGGATTGTTGGAGTTAGCTTCCCCAGCACCACAGACATCTACACCTCCAGATGCAGGAAAAGGGCCACCTGCATCAGGAAGGATCCCGCCCATCCAGCACACGCACTTTTTGTCCCACTCCCCTCAGGCCGGAGGCTGCGGAGCATTAAGTGCAAAACAACCAGACTCAGAAACAGCTTCATTCCGGAAGCTGTAAGACTCTTAAACTCCACTGCACTGACACCAAGGACAAAATACTGTTTACAAACACTGTCACTTTACTTGCACTGAGACACTTTATCTCCACTACTCTAATTCCATATCATGCTGCTATAGAACACTTGCACTCTGGACTTCATGTTGCTGAACCTTTCTACTCTGTATTTATTTTTTTATTCTTTTGGGGTATTTATCAATCTATTTTGTATATTCTTTTTTATTGTATTCTTTTTTATCTATATATCTATTTTAATAACAGCTCTTTGGGTGTAAACTGGATCGTGAGATCACAATTTTGTTCCACCTCATGTACCACATGTGATGCGAATTACAATAAAATCTCCTTGAATCCTTGACTGATGTTGATTTTGATGAGTTAATTACACTAAGTAAATCTTTTTCTGTAACCTGGCTGAAACACTCTAGGTGTTCCTCAGAGCTGAAGCAGCATTCATATCTATAGGTAAATTTTGGGGGTGATACTGAATTTTTTGTCTAATGCTATTAATTTTATCATCAAAGAACTTCATGAAATCATTACTATTAATCAGGCCCATAGCCAGCATTGTGATGGGGGGGATCTTTTTCCCCCAAAAGTGGACTTCATTTGGCTCTCTACTCCAATGCCCCCTAAATACACGAGCACACTTCAAACCTTTTAATTTAGACATTTTTTATTCATTATAAGTTTGTTGTGAATCTGTTGTTGCTGTCCTTATTTGTTTGTCTGTTGCTCCCCACTGTTAACATAAATTTGATATAAATGTAAGTGTTACTCAAACTTCCTACACCTGTGATGTGTCTTCATTGTCTCTGTTGCTTTGTTCCATTGTCTCTGTTGCTGCCCTCCATTGCCATTGCCATTGTCTCTGATGTAGCTGTCCTTTATTGTCTATCTCTCTACTATTGATATAAATAGATAAGAATTATGTCAGGAATACCCAGGCAGGGAGACGAGGAGACGGACGCAAGTGCAGGTAGGGTGAAAATAAATAATAATAATTTAATAAATAAATAACAGGTAAACAAGGAACAAGTAAACACGTAAACAGGGAGATATATACAAGGAACAAGGGAGTGAACCAAATAAATGAAACTAGATAAACAAATAACCAAGAACCAAAACAAACCAGTGAAACTAGAGAACATAAACTAAACAAACAAGAAGTACTAATGATAAACAAACAGGGAGTAAATAAACCAAGAAACAAACGAGGGACTGAATAAATACAAAACTAAACTGGGCAAGGAAAATATATTCAAGTAAAATAAACAAGAAGCTAAACAAGACTAGGAAAACTAAACTGAGCAGGGCAACAATGGAAAATAAACAGGGAACTAGAAATAAACAAGAAGATAAACAAAGGACAAGGGCTAAGGCTATGAAACACTGAGAGAAGCTATGGAACACTGAGAGAGACAAAACAACAGGGGAAGGTGCAAAGACCGACGAGGGACAAGTGGCACAGGGATCTATTTAAAGAAACAGGAAACACACTATAATTGGAAACACCTGGGGAAGGGGCAGAGCTACAAATGAGAAACAGGTGGTGGAAAACTACTGACAGGAGACACAGAGGGGCACAGGTCACGTGGGAATAACACACAGACATGAGACAAGACCAGGACGTGACAGAAGCCTCCCCCTAAACGCGCAGCTCCCGAGGCGCGTAAAAACGAACCCCGGGGGCTGGCGGCGGGGAGAGGCTGGGAACAACAGGAGACGAGACCAGGGACTGAAACGGAAACTGGACATTGTACGGAGACTGGACGGGAGACTGGACAGGAAACTGGACGGGAGACTGGACGGGAGACTGGGACTGGACATTAGACAAGGACGCAGACTGGAAAGGGCTGGGAAACAGAACAGGGGACGGAGACTGAACAGGAGAAGGAGACTGGACAGGGCACGGAAACTGGACAGGAGACTGGACGGGACTGGACATGGGAACAGGGACGAGGACATTAACAGGGACAGAAACAAGCACGGTGACTGGGACAGGAACAGAGACAGAGAGAGACACGGGTACAGGGACATAGACAGAGACAGGGACCAAAACGGGGAGAGACATGGGGACCAGAGACACGGGTGGGTGCCCAAGACTGGCAAATGTCTGTGGAAAAGTCTGAGGAGCCAGCCTGGGCACAGTTCTGGGGTTAAAGTCCGGGGACCTCGGTGCCTGCCTGGGTACGTGGTACCTGGAGCCAAACACTGTCCTGGGAGCAGGAACCGGTTGGGTGGCGACTCGGGCAGTGGAAGCATGCAGGTTCCGGGACGGCAGGAATCCGGGGGCGTGGCTCAGCAGCCGAGAGAATTTCGGAGCTGGGCGCGTAGAGATCCAGCATAGCAGCAGCGGGGCTTGAGACCGCGGGAAGATCAAAAACCCGGACTGGATCTGCAGCTTCGCCGAGGAGCCGCTCGCTGCAGCCTGTAGGAAGGCGGAGTTGGACATCCAACCCCGCCCACATCCAACTCCGCCCATGTCCAACTCCGCCTTACGTCTAAAGCAACACCCACCTTACGTCCGTCACGAACGCCTACATTTACTCCCGGTAAACAGGAATTGTAGCCGAGAAAGCAGCTAAAGCATCTATCTGATTTATATCTCCGGTTATGGCGGTAAGTACAAATATTGAGCTATTTTTTAAGTTAACAGAGCTATTTTTATAATGTCCTCTTGTTTTTCTATATTATATTTTATGAATAAACGGTGAGTCGTTGATACGCACATGAAGACGAGGCTGAAGTTGGTTTGATATTCGCAGCTCCAGATTCGTTTGGCTCGATATTCGCAGCCTCGTATTCCCCGGCTGAAGTTGGTTTGATATTCGCAGCTGCCGCTTCACTGAACCACCGTGAACTAAAGGGAGCGTTCACAAACACCCGCTGTTTATATTAAACACCTCACAGATCAACACTGAAGGAGATAGAATGAAGAAAAGCAGTACATCTGTTTATTAACAATGTAAATATACAATATATTATTAAATATAATTTTATATACACGACCTTTCATCAATTATTTTCTCCAGTTTTACTTACAACATGAATTTGCTGTTCTAGTGTAATTCATTCATTTCCTGAGTAAAAAATATCTGAAATAGAGATTTAGCCTCCTACTTTCAAGAAAACCTGGCATTATCCTGTCCGGAGCTAATTGTATATTGTAAAATATTTATTTTAACTACTGAATTTATAATTATATATTATAATAAATAATAAAAATATATATTTAATACAATTATATTTTAAAAGCCATTGCGCTCAAAAAATATGAGGCAGATGTTCAAGTGTGATTTTGAAGGACTTTTTCATCTTGGGCCAGACCAAATACACATGATCTAAAGAGTACTAGTCTTCTTCTTTAAGGAAAGCCTGGAATTAGCCTGGCCCAAGATGATTTTATACTTTAAAATGAACTGGCAACATGGAATACCGATCCATAAAGCACAATTTTTTTATGTAAAGCTGATGTTCCAGTGTGATTTTGACGGACTTTTTCATCTTGGGCCAGACCAAATACACATGATCTAAAGAGTACTAGTCTTCTACTTTAAGGAAAACCTGGAATTAGCCTGGCCCAAGCTGATTTTATAATTTAAAATTAACTGGCAACATGGCCTACCGATCCATAATGCACAAAAAAATTGAATATAAAGCTGATGTTCTAGTGTGATTTTGAAGGACTTTTTAATCTTGGGCCAGAACAAATACACATGATCTAAAGAGTACTAGTCTTCTAATTTAAGGAAAACCTGGAAATAGCCTGGCCCAAGCTGATTTTATACTTTAAAATTAACTGGCAACATGGAATACCGATCCATGAAGCACAATTTTTTATGTAAAGCTGATGTTCTAGTGTGATTTTGAAGGACTTTTTCATCTTGGGCCAGACCAAATACACATGATCTAAAGAGTACTAGTCTTCTACTTTAAGAAAAACCTGGAATTAGCCTGGCCCAAGCTGATTTTATACTTTAAAATGAATTGGCAACATGGTATAACGAGCCATTTTGCACAAAAAAGCCACTGTTCCAGTACAATTTTGAAGATTTTTTAAATCTTGGGCCAGAACAAATACACATGATCTAAAGAGTACTAGTCTTCTACTTTAAGGAAAACCTGGAATTAGCCTGGCCCGAGCTGATTTTATACTTTAAAATGAACTGGCAACATAGCATAACGACCCATAATGCACAATTTTTTTATATAAAGCTGATGTTCTAGTGTGATTTTGAAGGACTTTTTAATCTTGGGCCAGAACAAATACACATGATCTAAAGAGTACTAGTCTTCTACTTTAGGGAAAGCCTGGAATTAGCCTGGCCCAAGCTGATTTTATACTTTAAAATGAACTGGCAACATGTAATAACGATCCATAATGCACAAAAAAATTGAATATAAAGCTGATGTTCTAGTGTGATTTTGAAGGACTTTTTAATCTTGGGCCAGACCAAATACACATGATCTAAAGAGTACTAGTCTTCTACTTTAAGAAAAACCTGGAATTAGCCTGGCCCAAGCTGATTTTATACTTTAAAATGAATTGGCAACATGACATGAAAGCCATTTTGCACAGAAATAATGAATATAAAGCATTGATTTTGAGAATACCAGAACTCTTCATCTGATGTGTATTTGGTCTTAAAAAAAAGTCCAAAATCATACTGGAATATCAGCTTTAAATAATATTTTTTTTGTGCTGCCATGTTGCCAATTAATTGTGCAGTCTAAAATCAGCTCGGGCCAGGCAAATCCCAAAATTTCCTTAAAGTAGAAGACTAGTACTCTTTAGATCATGTGTATTTGGTCTGGCCCAACATGAAAAAGTTCTTCAAAATCACACTTGAACATCTGCTATACATAAAAAAAAAAATTGTGCATTATGGATCGGTATGCTATGTTGCCAATTCATTTTAAAGTATAAAATCAGCTCGGGCCAGGCTAATTCCAGGTTTTCCTTAAAGAAGAAGACTAGTACTCTTTAGATCATGTGTATTTGGTCTGGCCCAAGATTAAAAAGTCCTTCAAAATCACTCTAGAACATCAGCTTTATATTACATTTTTTTGTGCATTATGGATCGGTAGGCCATGTTGCCAGTTAATTTTAAAGTATAAAATCAGCTCAGGCCAGGCTAATTCCAGGTTTTCCTTGAAGAAGAAGACTAGTACTCTTCAGATCATGTGTATTTGGTCTGGCCCAAGATGAAAAAGTCCTTCAAAATCACACTGGAACATAAGCTTTACATAAAAAAATTGTGCTTTATGGATCGGTATTCCATGTTGCCAGTTCATTTTAAAGTATAAAATCAGCTTGGGCCAGGCTAATTCCAGGTTTTCCTTAAAGTAGAAGACTAGTTCTCTTCAGATCATGTGTATTTGTTCTGGCCCAAGATTAAAAAATTCTTCAAAATTGTACTGGAACAGTGTTTTTTTTGTGCAAAATGGCTCGTTATACCATGTTGCCAATTCATTTTAAAGTAAAAAATCAGCTTGGGCCAGGCTAATTCCAGATTTTTCTTAAAGTAGAAGACTAGTACTCTTCAGATCATGTCTATTTGGTCTGGCCCAAGATTAAAAAGTCCTTCAAAATCACACTAGAACATCAGCTTTACATAAAAACAATTGTGCATTATGGATCGGTATTCCATGTTGCCAGTTAATTGTAAAGTATAAAATCAGCTCGGGCCAGGCTAATTCCAGGTTTTCCTTAAAGAAGAAGACTAGTACTCTTCAGATCATGTGTATTTGTTCTGGCCCAAGATGAAAAAGTCCTTCAAAATCACACTAGAACATCAGCTTTATATTCAATTTTTTTGTGCATTATGGATCGGTAGGCCATGTTGCCAGTTCATTTTAAAGTATAAAATCAGCTCGGGCCAGGCTAATTCCAGGCTTTCCCTAAAGTAGAAGACTAGTACTCTTCAGATCATGTGTATTTGTTCTGGCCCAAGATGAAAAAGTCCTTCAAAATCACACTGGAACATCAGCTTTACATAAAAAAATTGTGCTTTATGGATCGGTATTCCATGTTGCCAGTTCATTTTAAAGTATAAAATCAGCTTGGGCCAGGCTAATTCCAGGTTTTTCTTAAAGTAGAAGACTAGTACTCTTCAGATCATGTGTATTTGGTCTGGCACAATATGAAAAAGTCCTTCAAAATCACACTGGAACATCAGCTTTACATAAAAAAATTGTGCATTATGGATCGGTATTCCATGTTGCCAGTTAATTTTAAAGTATAAAATCAGCTTGGGCCAAGTTATTTCCAGGTTTTCCTTAAAGTAGAAGACTAGTACTCTTTAGATCATGTGTATTTGTTCTGGCCCAAGATTAAAAAGTCCTTCAAAATCACACTAGAACATCAGCTTTATATTCAATTTTTTTGTGCATTATGGATTGGTAGGCCATGTTGCCAGTTAATTTTAAAGTATAAAATCAGCTTGGGCCAGGCTATTTCCAGGTTTTCCTTAAAGTAGAAGACTAGTTCTCTTCAGATCATGTGTACTTGGTCTGGCACAATATGAAAAAGTCCTTCAAAATCACACTGGAACATCAGCTTTACATAAAAAAAATTGTGCATTATGGATCGGTATTCCATGTTGCCAGTTCATTTTAAAGTATAAAATCAGCTTGGGCCAAGCTATTTCCAGGTTTTCCTTAAAGTAGAAGACTAGTTCTCTTCAGATCATGTGTATTTGGTCTGGCCCAAGATTAAAAAGTCCTTCAAAATCACACTAGAACATCAGCTTTAAATTAAACTTTTTTCTGCCTTATGGATCGGTATGCCATGTTGCCAGTTAATTTTAAAGTATAAAATCAGCTTGGGCCAGGCTAATTCCAGGCTTTCCCTAAAGTAGAAGACTAGTACTCTTTAGATCATGTGTATTTGGTCTGGCCTAATATGAAAAAGTCCTTCAAAATCACACTGGAACATCAGCTTTACATAAAAAAATTGTGCATTATGGATCGGTATTCCATGTTGCCAGTTCATTTTAAAGTATAAAATCAGCTTGGGCCAAGCTATTTCCAGGTTTTCCTTAAAGTAGAAGACTAGTACTCTTTAGATCATGTGTATTTGGTCTGGCCCAAGATTAAAAAGTCCTTCAAAATCACACTAGAACATCAGCTTTATATTCAATTTTTTTGTGCATTATGGATCGGTAGGCCATGTTGCCAGTTAATTTTAAAGTATAAAATCAGCTTGGGCCAGGCTAATTCCAGGCTTTCCCTAAAGTAGAAGACTAGTACTCTTCAGATCATGTGTATTTGTTCTGGCCCAAGATGAAAAAGTCCTTCAAAATCACACTGGAACATCAGCTTTACATAAAAAAATTGTGCTTTATGGATCGGTATTCCATGTTGCCAGTTCATTTTAACGTATAAAATCAGTTTGGGCCAGGCTAATTCCAGGTTTTTCTTAAAGTAGAAGACTAGTACTCTTCAGATCATGTGTATTTGTTCTGGCCCAACATGAAAAAGTTCTTCAAAATCACACTTGAACATCTGCCTCATATTTTTTGAGCGCAATGGCTTTTAAAATATAATTTTATTAAATGTATATTTAATTATTTATTGTAATATATATAATTATAAATTCAGTAATTAAAATAAATATTTTACAATATACAAAATTATATTTAATAATATATTGTATATTTACATTGTTAATAAACAGATGTACTGCTTTTCTTCATTCTATCTCCTTCAGTGTTGATCTGTGAGGTGTTTAATATAAACAGCGGGTGTTTGTGAACGCTCCCTTTAGTTCACGGTGGTTCAGTGAAGCGGCAGTTGCGAATATCAAACCAACTTCAGCCGGGGAATACGAGGCTGCGAATATCGAGCCAAACGAATCTGGAGCTGCGAATATCAAACCAACTTCAGCCTCGTCACATGAAGGTTCTACATCGGCGCGTGTACCATGTGGTTTGTTTGCTTCTAGCTAGTCATATTGCCGTTTTTTTTTTTGATGGATTCTAATGCAGAATTGCACCCAGTCTTGTCTAATTCAAACTTTAGTTATCTTACCTTCTGTTTTATGGGCTAAAATGCTACCAATTAATGGTATCACAGATAAACTCTCATAGCTAGTAGTGAGCTAGGCATCAGTTTTGTTTTTAAGGCATAGCTAGGGGTTATAGTCAGCTAACCTAAAAAACTGTTTAAACTGTCTATACAAGAAGTTAATTGGCTAACAAGATAGCAAGATAATCTAGCTAACTAAAATTGGTTCAAAGTCTTAGTCATACAAATAAATATTTGAAGATATCAATGCTTAATCCTCCTATTTAATTTGTCAGGAATAGCAATGGTATTCCCGGGTTAATTTGACCTGGTTCATTTTTAATTATCCAAAATATTTCTGAAACCAAAATAATCCTAACCAGAAGAGTAAATATTTAATAACTAACTCCATTGCTGATTGTTCTATCAACATTTAGTACAATAGTGTACAATAGAGGTAATAGTTCAATTAGGTTAATTCACTTGTTTTTCCATTTTAAAAAATCTTACTTTTTTTTTTGTTTTACTACTTTGTTACTTTTAAACGACCAACACAATATTTTTACATATAAATGAAACATAACATTACAATTTCGTTTTAGTTTTTGCAGGGGGTTGTTGCAAATATGAAATTAACCATTTTCATGTTATATGTTAATTATACAAATAAAGGCAAGCTGAAGACGTTTCATACAGAAAAAATACTTTTACTATCTTACTAAATGGATCAATTTGACCCGTAACGTAACAGGAGGGTTAAGTCGATGCACATTTATTACCTTTGTACTGAATGTAGTTACAATTAATGTGCACCGATATAGTAATTGTAAGCTCATGTTGTGTTTTGTTGCTTTCTGTTTTACAGCATCCAACACATGTCCAGGCCACTCCTGACCCTTCACGGTTTGGCCAGTGTGGTGTTTTCAAATGCCCCTGCTTCAGTTTTGACACTGACCAGCGATTTAATAACAGCCTACATCTACAAAACCATATCAAACAAGCAGTCGAGAATAACGGTATGGGGAAGTATTTCTTTAAACAGAGAGAGAGATATTGATTTTATTGGCTATAACAAATAAACATGTAAATGTAATATCTTGAATCAACAAATGCACTTACATCTTACACTCAATTGATGGGCATAATGAGTTGAAGAATATTAATATTTATAGGCTTAATTGCATGTTGTGTGCATTTTGGTCTTACAGTTTCCTTCATCTCTAAACTGCACACCTACAGCACACTTTTATTGTGTCTATTGCAGCCATACAATACTATGCAAAGACCAGTTCAGACATCATGTATCTCTGTGCAGCAGTGCAACCAAGACCACTATAGCAGAAGTGTTTAATCCACAGACTGTTGCTACTTCTGATGCACGTCCAGCTCCCCCTCTGCCAGCTACTCCTGATACACCTTCTCCCAGTTCTGGTCTTGCTTCCTCTGTGCATGGTATTAATTATATTAATTATTATATTTTCTCTCAGGAAAGTTCAGCGTGTTGAACGTGTGACTGATGAAGGAGATAGAATGGGCAACGTCTCCTTTGAACAGGTGTGAGGGTGTGGATGTGTGTTTTTTATTTCGGGTTAATTTAACTGGGCCATTTAAAATGTTTTACTGTTGTGGTTTGTTTTCAAAAGTCTGAATTGGGCTGAAAAGATAAGTTGACATTATTTGAAATTTCAACTTGACCTAGTGTTGACTAGTCATTTCAAGGGCATTTGAAGCCCATAAGCTATTGGAGAGCTATCATTTTAAAGGGATAGAAAAGAAGAGAGCTGTTTTGTTACGTTAAGGCAGAGATTAGTCAACAGAATGACGCTGACTACAGTCTTCAGGCAAAAATGCTAGCCATTCCTACAGTAATTAGAGATTGGGGATATGATTGAAATAATAAGTGCCAACTCAGATTAATAGAATACCAAAATAGTAATTGGTTGCAGCCTTAGAATGTTATCTGGTCATTTTTTTCAATTACTATAATTTTCATGAATCAAAATCTACATGCTTCTATAATGTTTTTCACAGATGCCCCTTATTCTCATAGATACAGTTCTGGAAGAGGGTGACAAAGCTTTTTTAAAGCTGTCACTGGTTTGTCGTCTCTTCCGGGACATTGTTTGGACAACAATCATTCCGGGCCTGGGCACATTTCGAGTGGCTTGACAGTAAGCATGATATTTCAGTACAGTTAAGATGTTTGTTTTCCCTTAGAAAAAGAATTACACTCACTGATTTTGAAATCATTTTAAAATTCTTGATTTTTTTAAACCTACAGGTGTAGTGCCATGAAAACATCACAGTGCTGCATGTAAAGACGAGTTTCGCAGGATGTACGAACTGCAGTGCTGCCAGAACTGTCAAGAAACTTATAAAGACTACATACTGGGTATGTTTGTTCTAAATAAATTTTGATAATTTTTTCCTGAGGTCAGAAATTGGTAAGTCAATATATTTAAGGTATTGGGGCTTGAGAGATTGTTACTTTGTGAAAGTGTGTGCTTTTACTTATATTACAGGCTATGTTGGGCATGGGAGACGAGGGGAGCTTGTGGCATTTTACAGCGAAAACGAGCACCCTGGATTCTGCAGCCAGCTTCATGAGTGGCTGGGTGTGTGAGTGGCTGGGTGTGTGAGTGGCTGGGTGTGTGAGTGGCTGGGTGTGTGAGTGGCTGGGTGTGTGAGTGGCTGGGTGTGTGAGTGGCTGGGTGTTGCATTTTTAAATAAAGACTTCTGTATTTGTTTGACCAAAGCATGTAACCAAACATTTTAAAGGCTAGTGTGCCAATAAATGCCAATAAAGATATTGTATTAGCTTGGACAAAGTGTTTGTAAATGGAGTTAATTTCCCTGGGAACTACTGTCAGCCATACAAAATTGGGAGAGGAGAAGCAGGAGAGGGATATCATCATTATTATTATTATTATTATTATTATTATTATTATTATTATTATTATTATTGACAAAATAGCTATGTATACATATGATATTTTAATTTCTGAAACCACAGCATTTGATATATTGTACTCTATCGTTATACACTATCCAGCATACCATTATTACCACCTGCTTGTTTCTGCTTCTATTATTCTTTTTTTTAGCTCCAATTAGCATCTAGGACACTTTAGTTGCATAATGGTTTACTGGTGTATAATATACAGTAGGTATAAAACACTGTTCACTCTATTAGACACTTCTACCAACAGCTGCTTTACATTGTGAGTGAAAAGTCAGAGACAGAATCTTTAAATCTGTTGCTGCACAGTTTGTTGCAAATCTGCAAATTCTTCATCAGTGCCCATGGGATGCTGCCTACTTGATGCTGAATACAGGACGCTGCCCACATGATGCTGGTTGATGGAGCATTTCCTGTCCAGTAGTGACAACGAGGTGTTTAAATTCTCCAGAGGCACTACTTTGTCGGATCCACTCATACCAACACAGCTCTTAACACCACTATGTCAGTGTCACTGTAGTGTTGTGAATAACCAACAAGCCACATAATAGCTGCTCTGTGGTGGTCCTAAATTGTATGCTATACAGTGCAGCTGTGTCATTCTCATCTGTAATATTTTCAGCACCCTGTTGACAGTGAAGATGCAGAATTACTTCTAATATCATTATTATATATTAGCTATGCCTATGACACAAATAGCCTTCCCCCTGCTGAGTGGTGATAAGAAGCACTGTCTATCTGTAATATGAAGTATAGAGCATTACAGTACAGAGAACAGGTGTGATCTAACAATCAAACACTTTAATAATCAGATGCACCCTTTGACCAGCCTCTACCAGTGCAAAGCCATGATTGATAATGTGCTCTTTATTTCATATGGAACATAACCAAAAACTGTATATCGTAAGTTTTAACTTTATATAATAAGTAAATAATGATTCCTATGATAGCTAATCAATAATTCTGGAGATATTTACCAGTCTAAAATAAATGTATAAAATCTACACACTCTGGCAACTAGTTTAACAAATTTAAATGTTAAATTGTTAAAACAGAAAATTTTAATTAAAGGATTAATGCAGTGAAATAATGGCTTACTCTGCTGGTGAGTGGGACAGATTAATGTAAAATGTATTGTGATATACAGGACAGAGGCAATTGATCTTTTGGAAACAGCAAATCGTATGCAATTATTTGCTTATTGTATAAAATAAAGGAGAAATGGCACACGTGATGAAAAAGAAGAGCAAGAGTTCCCTCTGTTACACAGAATGAGTTACCAGCCTCATAAACCACAAGTTAGCAGCATGCCATATAAGAAAAACAATAAAATCATACACTTTTAAGTTCACATGATTCCTTATGTATTACTTTATTTACAATGTTAAACCAAAAATGAATGAGAAAGTGTTTCCAAACTTTTGGCTGGTACTGTATATATAGCCTATTTTTTGTGATATCTGTGCATTACACTACAGCATGTGTAGTGCTGTAGCCAAGGCTACGTGGTGGAACTACTCACAAGATATGCGTAAATTTAGCGCAACATCGGCGTTATATGCGTATTTCACGTGGCACACAGTGCTTCTTGAACAAAAAAGTAGGGGGGTTGGCGTACAAGAGCACATGTGGGCGGGGTTGGATGTGGGCGGAGTTGGATGTCCAACTCCGCCTTCCTACAGGCTGCAGCGAGACGTACTTGGCTTCGCCGGCAAAGTCTGTAGAGGCAGAAAGCGCGGGGCCGCCGGTAAAGTCCGGCGCGGAGAGAGTTCCAGAGCGCGGCTGGGTTGCCGCGGCGGAATCCAGCTCTGCAGCCGCCATGAAAGCCAGCTCCTCAGTCTGAGGGGCTGGCACTGCAGCTGTGGGGCTCAAGGCTGCGGTTGTCGCAAAAAGTTTTACTCTCTCCGACTGAGTCAAGCGCAGGGAAAGTCTCTGCTTGCGGCTGGTTCGCCGGGTGGGAGGTCCTGTAGCGCGGTTCGGCTGCTACCGTGGAAATCACGGAGCGCGGTTCCACAGCCGTCGCGGAAGTCATGGAGCGCGGCGTCTCGGCCGCGGGCTTCACGTAGCGCGATGTCTCGGCCGCAGGCTTCACGTAGCTCGGCGTCTTGGCTGCCGGCTTCACGGAGCGCGGCGTCTCGGCCGCGGGCTTCACAGGAGTCGGAATGGCATTAGGAGCTGTGCGGCCGAGAGCCGGGTAGAGCACCGCCCCTGGGGGGTACGGTAAGGGAGCACGGGCTGGTGCGGAGTAGAGCTCCTCTTCGTCCTCAGAGCTGCTGGGAGCGCACCCGAGAAAGTCCCATGGGTCCCGCTTTACGAGCCTCGGGTACTCGTAGGCACTGCCTAACTTGGGACGAGACCCGAGGCTAACTGCACCAACCTTTAGCGCCCCCCCAAGAAAATCCTCCCCGTAAAAGGGCTCCTCATCCGGCTGGCGGAACCCCTTAAAACGCCTACACTGAGGCCTGCGGCGTCCTTGAGGCCTCGAGATGTCCTGCGCCGGGGTCCCACAAGGAGCACGGCGAATCGCCATCCTGGAGCCAGTCCACGCAGAACCTGCTGTGTCCATGTCTTTCTGTCAGGAATAGACGAGGAGACGGACGCAAGTGCAGGTAGGGTGAAAATAAATTATAATAATTTAATAAATAAATAACAGGTAAACAAGGAACAAGTAAACACGTAAACATAAACAGGGAGATATATACAAGGAACAAGGGAGTGAACCAAATAAATGAAACTAGATAAACAAATAACCAAGAACCAAAACAAACCAGTGAAACTAGAGAACATAAACTAAACAAACAAGAAGTACTAATAATATAAACAAACAGGGAGTAAATAAACAAAGAACAAACGAGGGACTGAATAAATACAAAACTAAACTGGGCAAGGAAAATATATTCAAGGAAAATAAACAAGAAGCTAAACAAGACTAGGAAAACTTAACTGAGCAGGGCAACAATGGAAAATAAGCAGGGAACTAGAAATAAACAAGAAGATAAACAAAGGACAAGGGCTAAGGCTATGAAACACTGAGAGAAGCTATGGAACACTGAGAGAGACAAAACAACAGGGGAAGGTGCAAAGACCGACGAGGGACAAGTGGCACAGGGATCTATTTAAGAAACAGGAAACACACTATAATTGGAAACACCTGGGGAAGGGGCGGAGCTACAAATGAGAAACAGGTGGTGGAAAACTACTGACAGGAGACACAGAGGGGCACAGGTCACGTGGGAATAACACACAGACATAAGACAAGACCAGGACGTGACAAATTACTTCATTAGGAACACTATCGATATTGTCATTAAAACTTAAACATGAATTAATAATAATATAAATTGAAGTGTTCTGTCTTATTCAAATCTTCCTACAACTGTGCTGGGACTTCGTTGCACCCCCCCCCCCTCCCTTCAGCTCGCTGAACTCGGTGCCTGATTGGCTGACAGAGCTCATTTGCATACCGTCTGGTCTGTGAGGGTCTGCTGATTCATTAGATATGTGTGGATTCGTGGAGCGACCAATAATTCGCTTGCGATGATCTGTCTTGCGATGATCTATCGCGAGAGTATGAAGCTAACACCGCTCACACTCCCTGAACAGTCCTCCTTTGAACTCTTGGCTGCTAAGATCTGCGGTCCTGTACCAACCATCATTGCTGTTCTGTATAGACCACCCAAGTCATCTCAAAGTCACTTTATCACTGAACTGTCAGACTGTGTGATTTCATATCGGAATTCAAACTTGTCTCTCCCTCTGACTTTGCCAGTTTAATCACTTTTAACCCTCTCCCTGCTCCAGGCCATGCACCTACTGATCTTGTTGACCACTATAATGACAGTTTATCTACTGCTCTTGATAAACTAGCCCCATTAAAAACACGGGTTGTTTCATTTGCACACACTGCTCCTTGGTATACGTCTGATCTGTGTGAGCTTAAGGCACTTGGTCGGCGCTTAGAGAGGCTCTACGCCAGGACTAGGCTTGAGGTGCATAAGCAGATGTACTTTGATCATTTACTACACTATAAAAATGCTCTCTCAACTGCTAAAAATTTGTATTATGCAAACATTGTTAGTGCGGGTGAAGGGGGAAAGAGATCTCTCTTTACCACGGTAAGGAGACTACTTCAGCCACCAGACACTAATATAAGCATCAATCCTTCTAATGGTCTTTGTAGTGCTTTTTTGAAGTCTTTCAACTCCAAAATTAGTACAATCTATAAGCAGCTTGATGTGGATGACACTGGAATGGGTGTCTTATTACCAGCAACTGTTACAGAGCTGTCCACACTTTCTACCCTTTGTGACTTCAGTCTTACTACTGAAAATTACATCTCTGATCTCATCAAAAAATCTAGCACTACATGCTCTTTAGACCCTATACCCACTACTTTAGTTAAGGCAGGTATGCCCTCCATAATTTTAATGATTACCCATGTCATTAACTCTTCTCTGGCTACTGGCACCGTGCCACCATCCTTAAAGACTGCAGTTATTAGACCAATTTTGAAAAAACTGGCTTAGATCCAAGTGATCTGAATAATTATCGGCCCATCTCAAATCTACCCTTTCTTTCAAAAATTCTGGAAAAGGTAGTTGCAGCACAGTTCTATAGACTTACCTTGATAACTCTAACCTACTTGAACAATTCCAATCAGGTTTTCGTTCTAAACACAGTACAGAGACAGCTCTGGTTAAGATTACCAATGATCTCCTTCAGGCAGCTGATGTTGGTTCTCTTTCTATTCTTATTCTTTTGGACCTCAGTGTGGCATTTGATACCATATCCCATCAGCTCCTTCTGGACAGATTAGCTAGCATTGGGGTCCGTGGTACTGTTTTCCAGTGGTTCGCCTCCTATCTCACTGACAGGGTACAGTATGTCCAGATCCAGAACTATCGGTCAGAGACCTCCTTAGTCCAACATGGAGTACCACAGGGTTCAGTATTGGGGCCACTTTTATTTAACATATATCTCCTCCCTCTCTGCAATATTTTCCGACATTATGGCATTCAGTTTCACTGCTATGCTGATGATATATAGATGTATGTGTCTACCAATCCATCCTCTGCTCTGCCTCCTAGTGTTTTCACTGCCTGTTTACGTGATGTACACACTTGGATGACTAATAATTGCCTAAAGCTTAACAGCAGTAAAACTGAGCTACTTTTGGTCGGGTCTAAGGCAACACTTTCAAAATCTAAGATCTGCTCGCTCTCCATTGCAGAATCGGTTATACCAGTGGCTGCGCAGGTTAAAAGTCTTGGCGTTATACTGGATAGTACTCTTTCCTTCTCCAACCATATAAATAATGTTTCTCGAGTTGCTTTTTTCCACCTTCGGAATATTTCTAGGTTAAGGCCGATCCTATCACAACATGCAACAGAAGTTCTAGTTAATGCACTGGTCACATCACGTATTGACTACTGTAATGCAGTCCTCTCAGGTATTCCGTATAAACTTATCCAACGACTTCAGTGCGTTCAAAATTCTGCAGCTCGGATTATTACACGCTCCAAACTAACTGAGCATGTCACTCCTTTAATGATCCAATTACACTGGATCCCTGTGCAACAGCGGATTACTTTTAAAATATTACTACTTACTTTCAGAGCTCTTCATAACCTCTCTCCTACCTACCTTACAGATCTTCTCCAGATTTACACTCCACCTCGGGCTCTGCGGTCTTCTTCTGCAGGCCTTTTAGCACTACCAGACATCAAGCTTAGCACAGTTGGCGCTAGAGCCTTTTCTTATGCAGCCCCGAAACTCTGGAATGCGCTTCCTCCTCACATACATGGGTTGGACTCCATTACGCAGTTTAAAACTGCTCTTAAAACGCATCTCTTCAAGATGGCTTATTCACTATGATTCTTGTATTCTAAGTTATTTTAATTAATTCTGTATTTATTTCAACTTGTTTACTTTGTTTGTTTTATTTTTATTTAATTGCTATTGCTCTTTTGTTTTAAAATGTACTACTTGATCTATGTACTGTATGTACACCGGAATGTAAGGTGACCTTGAGTGTCTTGAAAGACGCCAACAAATAAAATGTATTATTATTATTATTATTATTATTATTATTATTAATAATAATAATGCGTTAAAGTTGATATAATTTTTTTCTGCCTCAAATTATTTTGTGTATAACATGTCCACATTCGATCAAATATGGACGTACGAAAAACGCAAATATGAAAAAAATATTTCATAACTTTCATAAACTAGGCATATTTCGCCCTAAATGTTTATTTTCTGAAAGGAAATACGGCTAAATAGGCTAGAGAACTGAAAATTGGGGTGGCTGAGGGGGGGTTGGGGGGGAACGAACCCTTCAATCCCGCCTGGCTATGGGCCTGATTAATGTCGGCAGGGATAACGGAGCTAGTTTGTTTTTGACTGCCGGTGAGTTTAGCCACAGTAGTGAAAAGGAATCTAGGATTGTCTCTGTTTTTCTCAATAAGCGATGAAATATACTGGGATTTTGTTTTAATTAGGGCTTTTTTGTAGTCTATGTAGTCTTTTTTGAGACTATGCTGCCATGCAAGCCGGAAACATTCCAGTTTTGTGTTTCAATACCTGGTCGAAAATCCTTTTGCAGAAATGACTGCTTCAGTGCGGCGTGGCATGGAGGCAATCAGCCTGTGGCACTGCTGAGGTGTTATGGAGGCCCAGGATGCTTCAATAGCGGCCTTAAGCTAAGAGTGTCAGGTCTTGCGTCTCTTAACTTTCTCTTTACAATATCCCACAGATTCTCTATGGGGTTCAGGTCAGGAGAGTTGGCAGGTCAATTGAGCACAGTAATACCATGAACAGTAAACCATTTACCAGTGGTTTTGGCACTGTGAGCAGGTGACAGGTCCTACTGAAAATTAAATCTTTATCTCCATAAAGCTTTTCAGCAGATGGAAGCATGAAGTGCTCCAAAATCTCCTGATAGCTAGCTGCATTGACCCTGCCTTTGATAAAACACAGTGGACCAACCGCACGGTGGCTCTGGATGTTTCTACTCCACTGCTTCCGCAGGTCCCCCAAGGTCTGGAATCGGCCCTTCTCCCCAATCTTCCTCAGGGTCCGGTCACCTCTTCTCGTTGTGCTGCGTTTTCTGCCACTCTTTTCCTTCCCACAGACTTCCCACTGGGAACAGCCTATTCATTCAGAAATGTCTTTCTGTGTCTTACCCTCTTGCTTGAGGTTGTCAATGATGGCCTTCTGGACAGCAGTCAGGTCGGCAGTCTTACCCATTATTGCGGTTTTGAGTAATGAACCAGGCTGAAAGTTTTTAAAAGCCTCTTTGCAGGTGTTTAAAGGTGTTAATATATTGTTTAGAGAACCTTTTCATGATATGTTAATTTTGTGAGATAGGAATTTTGGGTTTTCATGAGCTGTATGCCAAAATCATCAGTATTAAAACAATAAAAGACCTGAAATATTTCAGTTGGTGTGCAATGAATCTACAATCATTTTTTTTCATTTCATTATGGAAAGAATGAACTTTATCAAAATATGCTATTTTTTTAGAAGGACCTGTAGCCGACCAAGAATCATATGCTACATATATATATATATAGGCTATATGTACATTTAGATATAACTAATTTTTTGGTGTAGTGCCCCCACTTTACAGCATGATAGCAGACCCTGATTTACATATGGTCTTTGAGTTTCATTCTTATTGGTGAAAGCTTGTACGGTTGCTGAGAAACAGATATTTGTCCCCATGGAGGCGGATGTCTACAATGATTGACCTGGTACCTCAGAATTGTGATGTGAATTTCAAGTGGCATTCACAAAGTTATGGCTGTGAGAGTAAATTTGGCTTTGCTTCAGGATGACTCAATTGCAAATGTTGGCCATTTTGTGTCAAAATGTCAAGATTTTTTCAATAACTATTGAGGTTCACACTCTCCCGAGTTGCTTGACATCCAACATGTCAGGATTGGTTAAAAATTCACAGATCCACAGTTCGCAAAATATCTAAGTGGGCATAGTCCAAATTTAAAAGTTGTGTGTCCTGATCCAAGGAATAAGACCCTTCTGTTTAAGTTTGGTCTTTCTAGCCCTTACAGTTTTTGCTCTAGATCGTGCTTGGAACTTAAAAATAAATAAATATTTTTTTTAAAGTGCCAAAGTCACTGGAAGGCTTTACTAACAGTTCCTGGGCACGGATTAAGAATACATGTATAGAGAATCACCATTGGTGGTCCTGAAACTCGTAAAACGGCGTCCAGAAGGCAATAAGCTGAAAAGGTGGTTAGAGGGGTGAGTTCGGTCACTGCAGATGGTGGTGGCTGGAACTATAGATCTCTTGGAGTGATGGCAGTTGGATTCCGCTGTAGAGTACATCTTTCTCCCGAGGTACAGCTGGTATACCATTTTAAAATGCAGTCTGACAGGATGATTTTAATACTGCAGCAGTAAACAGTAACAAGTAGATCCCTATTTAGATTAACATATTATCGCTGTTATGAGATGGTATTGACAGTTCAAGATAGATCTTCAGATATATGAACCCCTAGGAACTTAAAGCTGGGGACTCTTTCTACTGTATCACCATTAATGAGCGTGAATGCTGTTGCCTTTCCTAAAATCAATGATAACCTCCTTAGTTTTATTGGAAATTCTTTATTAATGCTTTATTAATGCTTACATGCCAAATATTTAAAGTTAAAGAGTTGTATTGGCCGATAAGTTCATTCCACTTAGTTAGTTCATTAGTTCTCCTGACTAAAACACATAATCACTTTTAGAGTATACTGATTTTTTTTAGTTAAATATACTTTTAGTGGTTAAATACACAGTTTGTTGTGTTTTTCCTTTTTTTATTTCTTTGTTTTGTATGCAGCTGTCTTGTGTGTACTGCAAAAGTCCAGAAAAGTGATTTTACTCTAGAATAAAAAATACTCTAATAATATAAGTGTTTTTTTTGTTGACATGTACAACAAACACTTCTGAGTTTGTTAATCTAACTAAAAATGTTTTAGTGACTAATTTCAACAATTTATTTTGCTAAGTCTAGCATCCATTTTTCAATTACCTTCACTAAATATTTTAAGTTCAGCCAACTTAAAATATTAGATAATGATAAAAGAGCTATGATAAATTCAATGTTAAGGTGATACAATAATTTAAGTTTAGCTAACATTTAAGACTTGTTAGGTCAACTTAATTTTGTAAGTGAGGAGAACAAATGAGCCATAAAATTAAACTTAAAAAAGGACAGGAAATTATTTGCTTAATCATTTTAAGTTAAAGTGAATTTTTTTTTACAGTTAAGGGCTAGTGCTTTTAAAGTGAGTTGGTTACATTGGTTTAAATCTGCAGTATTTTGTTGCACTTAAATCTCATACTATTATTTTAATGCAATGAAACTTGATTATTTTGAATGTAAAAAAAATAAAAAGTAAGAGTAATTTCAGCATAATCATTTATGTAATGAGAACAATATCCGTGTTTCATTTCTTAGAGTGTGGGTTGTAAAGGACAGGGTTGAGCCAGGACCAGGAACTAAAAAACCTACACAAAATGATGTTTAAAAACCTGTTGTATGATTCTGATTCACTGGTTTAAGCTGCACTAGTGGTCATATCCTCATGTCAACAGGATATAAAGATACAGGATATAACATTACTGTCATATTTAAAACACCAAGTGTTAGCTTCTTTAGTACACAGATGACAGAAGCAAAAACTTCTGATTACTTATTTACAAGCAGTTTATTATTGATTGACTTCAATGTTTAAGGCATTAGTTCATTGTAAAAAAAAATCCCAATACTGGAAAAGAAATATTTGTACGTCATTAAACAGCATGAGGAAACCATCTGTTTTTATTAGCATTTGTGCCAAATGCTTAAAAAATTACTTAAAATAATGAGTTGAAGGTTCCTGATTGAGGAGTGATACTACTGGATGTTGAAGATGGTGTGGAAAGCCTTCTCAAACACTTCACCCAGTCTGGATCCCAGCTTGTCAAACTCATTACCCTGCAGACAAACACAGACAGTCGTCACAGTCTTGTTTCAATAACTGACAGAAATAATTTGATACATTACTTTTCATTGTGCTAGTCTGTGTAGTGTGTCACATGGGTCTTCTTTTTTCTCTCTCTTTTCTTTTAGTTTGTGAGGATGATTTGCTGCAGACTTCTACTCTTGAATAATCTTTTCTCTGGGATGTGTGTGATGTTCTTCGGTCTTCATGGTGTATTACATTATGTGTATAGGTTCTGATTATCCAGTGACTGGAGCTTCCAGGCAGGGATCTTTATACTACACTCACTGAAGACACATTTACTGCACTCATCTCCATTCACTAACTGCCTGTACCTTTATAGAATAAGAATAAGAATTGCAACTTTTCTTCAAAACACTTAAGAAGAGTCATTTAATAAAGACAAGACATTTAAAAAACAGTGATTTTGAAGTCTTTGTTTGAATGGATCAAATAAAAAAAAATTGTGTGCTTCCAGCTCCAAGGGTTTTCACACAGTTAAAGCTTGGATATGAACACCTGTTGGGGCTCTCAGATCTGGAGCCAGAATGAAGCTTGATTATCTCCTCTCTCTGAGATGTTGCAAGATCGTTAGGGGTTTTATTTCACTCCAGTTGAGGAAATACTTGTTTTTTTTCTCTTTCTCAACACGTATGCAAGTGGATTATCTTCTATCTAAGCTCCTCAGAAAAAGATCTTGAAAATGAGGAAATTGTACATGTGGTACAAGGACACACTCAAAAAAATGACCCAAGCCCTCCTTTGGTGTGCCACATTATGTTTTTGCTTGATTTGCTCGAACAAATTGGTTAAATATTAAATGCATTTGGATCTAATTGTTTCAACACAATACATTTACCCATCATTCATGAACCCAATACAAATGTGTTTGTTTCAATTCGGGACCTTCTCGTACGCATGCGCCTAAGCCGGAGGAAGAGAGACCGTCATAAAGCGGCGTGAGGTAAGTGAAGGGTGGCCTGGCTTTGACTCCAGCCTGAGTGCCTCTTTTCTTTGCTTAAAATATTGAAATGTTTGAAGGGATTTAGTGTTTTTTTTACTTCAGGGCTGATAGCACATGGTGCCAAGTTCTGGTTGGGCAGAGTTGTGCTCTTTGCTGTTTTGAATAATAATAAAAAACAACAACCAAATTTTGTGTCTGAAGTGGGGTGGGGGGGACAACTGAGGTACACTGTAAACCCATTTCTAACCAGTACTCAATTATTCTGAGTTAGATGAACATTTGTGGGCACATATACACTCAAACTGAGATCTTTGAGTTGAACCAACTTATAATAACTGAGTTTAGTCTGTTGCCATTGGAAGCCTCTTTACCATTGGCTTCTGTCACAAACGATTTGCATACTGGCTGTGTCCCCCAGTTTCTAGCACTCACCATCAGTGTGTAGTGATTCCTCCCAGGCTAGGTTAGGTAAACTTCTAGATCATATATTATGATTAAATACTTGGTCTCTGTGTTGTAGCTGTAGAACAAGCATCATTTACTGAGCTGCAGAAACTCTGTGTTCTTGCTGTGCTCTCAGTACTTTTAATTCTTTACTGTTTTCTTTCATCTACTTTTCTATAAGTATTTAAAAATAGTTGAATGAAACCAGAAAGAAGACTAAATACAAGTTCAGGAAAATTTTAATTTTAAATATATATGAATATGTATTTAAGTTCACTATAACAAATTTATTTTGGATTAGCACTCTTAGGTTTCATTGCATAAATCTTTATCGGTTTATGCAATTTAATATATGTATATTGTTGTGGCTACATTAGATACAGATGTGTTTGACCAACTCAGTTACATTATAGTACACCGGGGTATTTCAGTTATTGTGGCTACATATAATGAAGATGGGTTCGACCAACTCAATTACGTTGTGTTCCATGGAGGTATTTAGGTTGGGTTGAGGCTACACAAAGTCGATGTGTGGAAATCCTGCCCACAATTTATTTGAGTTAATCCAATGAGTTATTTTTTTGAGTGCAGGTGTTCTGACTGAAAGAGAAAGAACGAAGAGTTTGGTGGTTCCTGATATTTGCACTGCAGCACCTCACCTTATTAAAGATGTGGCAGTTTTGAAAGATGAGCCGGATGTCAGACACAAACTGGATCAGTGTTCTGTAATCTTTATTCTGCAGCTTCTCCTTCACTCTGTTCAGCCACATGGGTTTAGAGATCACACTGCTGTAGCGTGGAATCTACAGCAACAGCACAAACAGACAGACAGAAAGATAAAACACAAAAAATACACAATACACTTGAGTAAAAAGGAATCAAATATAAATAAGCATGCAGATTATTTTTGTAAAACTGGGTTTAAATGGATATATTTATTTATTAAGTTTACTTTTAGGATTAAAGTTGTTGTTTGATATATAAACTGTAAGTATCTGACTTTGGTTGGGGTAAAAATTTTCAGATGCATATTTACATTCTAGTTATTTTACTGTAGTGTCTGGTTTAACAATACTGCAGCTGCTTACAAAAGCTATATAACATAGCTTAACCTAGCATAGCACTGTCTTTAGAACTGGATTTCCTGTGACACAGTTCCCCAACCCTATTTATTCTCTTCTCTGTACTGTAACCCCACCACTGGGTTCTTTTAGTGGGTGGGGTTTTTATGTAGCTTTTGGGAGCATAAATAAAATGAGAAGCTTTTCTATGTAACACTTTAGGGTTTTGAAATGTGCAGTTTTTTCAGCTGTGTTTTTGTTTTGTTTGTCCAATTCTGTGTTCTGTGTACTCTTTTTTATTCTATTTGGCCCTGGGG
Source organism: Astyanax mexicanus (assembly GCF_023375975.1). Taxonomy (NCBI): domain Eukaryota; kingdom Metazoa; phylum Chordata; class Actinopteri; order Characiformes; family Acestrorhamphidae; genus Astyanax; species Astyanax mexicanus. Next base: position 14,675,411 of record NC_064410.1, on the reverse strand, counting down.
CCAAATGTGGCCTATAGTCAGATATTAACTGGCCCTCTGCACATTATTAGTGGACCACTAGCACATTTCATTTTTTACTTTTACTTTACAGTAGCATCAGTTTATTACACCACTGTGTTATTAAAGTTATTTAAAATTAAGAGCTATAAGTTTCTATTACTGGGCTGTAATGATCCAATCTGGTGCCCTTTAAAAAAGATTGGACACCCCTGTTCTTGGGCATCTTAATCTGTGGAGACATGACTGTAAAATTACGTCTTTTTTTTTCTTTACCACACACACAGTCATTACACATTAACACATTAACTGAGGGTGAGAATCTCTTACTGTCCGATTGGGGTCTTCAGTAAACACATGATCCATGTCCTCCTTATAGAGGCACAACAGCAAATACTCACAGTGCTGTCAAATAAACACACACACACACACACACACACATACACACAGAAATCAGGAATACTGAGGTGTGAATTTGTGTGTGTGTGTGTGTGTCTGTGTGTGTGTGTGTGTGTGTGTGTTTATCTGTGATTGTACCACTGTGTATTGAGTAATGTCACTGTCCAGCAGTTCTCTCTGGGTCATGTGACCGTTGTGCCAGCATCTCTGGTAAGTCTTCAACACGCAGTATGTGCACATCCATGTGTCTCTGCACACAAATATGCACGCACACACACACACACACACACACACACACACACACACAATAACAATTTTAATGGACATTTTGGCCTTGTGCCATAATTTAAATCAGGCAGTTGTTCTGAAAATGCCCTGGATTAAATAATAATAATAATAATAATAATAATAATAATAATAATAATAACAACAATAAATCACTTTGTAATGCACTAAATCTCAAAGCGCTACATGGTAAAAAAACACTAAACAAATAAAAAAATCTAGGATGAAACGTGTTAATAAAAAAGGTTCTGCTGAAAGAAAGTATCTGACTTAAAGTGCAAGACACTATGAAACAAAACAAGTATACATCATTAAAATCCCACAAGATCATTGGGACTCATAAGATGTGCTACAAAAGAAATTTCCAATAGTCTGTTCCCTCAGGGAAGGAGGGCATTCCATAAAGGAGCAACAGAACCAGTTGGTTCTCTAAACTCCCTAAAATTCGCCTCCCCCCTGTCAGACTTACTAAAGATACTGCTTCATTGCTCCACATTGTGAGTGAGTGAACCTGAGTAAAGAATATCGGTTGTTAAATTTTGTAAAACTGAAACTAATAAATCCATAATTCCTTGTATTTGCTAATTTACAAGTATTTTATCTTCTTCAGTAACACAGATGCCCTGAAGTATCAGAGAGAATATTTGGAGTGTCACAGTATCGTGATATCGTTATTGTGGGCAAAGTATAGCACTGTGATTTCCACCCCTACTCAATTTTAGATGGTGTTAAATTATATACTGGAAAAAATAAGCGACCACCTAAGAGACCACCTAAAAATATGAGTTTCTTTGATTTTACCAAATTGAAAACCTCACAGGCCATCAAACCAAGCTGAACTGTTGAAGTTTTGCAGCAGGAGAAAAGGCATAAAGTTATCCAAAAGCAGTGTGTAAGACTGGTGGAGGAGAACATGCCAAGATGCATGGTTTTTAAAAACAGGGTTATTCCACCAAATATTGAGTTCTGAGCTCTTAAAACTTAACGAATATAAACTTGTTTTCTTTGCAGTATTTGAGGTCTGAAAACTCAGTTTTTGTTATTTCAGCGATTTTTCATTTTCTGCAAATAAATGCTCTGAATGACAATATTTTTATTTGAAATTTGGAAGAAATGTTGTCCTTTTTCTCTATTATTTCATTATAAATGAATCTGTCCTGAGAATGGCCTCTCACTTACCCCAGTGTTTCATCGTTTATAACAGGTAAATGGCAGTGAAGATGGAAAGATCTTGGGCATTCATCACAGCAAAGCAGATCACCCACAGAGTTGCAGATGAAGCACACATCATCATTGTCCTGAACCAGCTTATAGCAGAAGAAAAGATTAAGGAAGAACATTGTATTGTTTATTATAGAATAATAATATTCGAATATGTTTAGATTTGTTTACTAAACAAGAACAATCTAATTTAAAATGTAATATTTACATTACACTCACATATAGGGTTATAGTATAGGTGTACATCAAGGTTCAGTGCTAAGCCCATTTCACAACAAGTGAATCCAACCCCTAACATTTCTGCAAATATTTTATTTGATCTTTTAATCACAACAGAAATGAAACTGGGATATAACTTAAATTAGCCATTGTACAGTTACAGCAGAATATATTTACTCTGAAATACTTTAACACACAGCTATTCATGATTAAATACCTGGTGACCTAAGTGTGTACACCTCACAGGGAATATGTCCAAATTGTGTCTCCCTGTTTTGTCACTGTGAATGAGGAGCAGGGCAGTTAAATTTGGGTACAATTTTTTTTTTTTTTTTTTTTTTACAAATTTTACAAAAACTGGCCACCATATATTCGACATGGCACCTCATGGCAAAGCACTCTCTGAGGATGTGAGAAACAGAATTGTTCCTCTCTACAAAAAAAGGCCTAGGCTATAAGAAGATTGCTATTATTCTGAAACTGAGCTACAGTATGGTGGCTAGTGGCATATTGCAGTTTTACAGGATGAGTTCCATTTAGAACAGGCCTTCCCATGGTCGACCAAAAAAGTACAGTTCATATATTTAGTGAAACATGCAGAGGTTGGCTTCAAAAAATAGATGAATGAATGCTGTCAGCATTGCTGCAGAAACCGAAGACGTAGGAGGTCAGCCTTCAGTGCTCAGACCATATGCCACACACTGCATCAACTCTGTCTTCATGGCACTGTCCTAGAAGGTAGCTTTTTCTGAAGCTGATGCACAAGACAGCCAGCAAACAGTTTGTTGAACACAAGCAGTCCAAGAGCATAGATTACTGGACCATGACTTGTGGTCTGACAAGACCATGATAAACTAAGCTAAGATGGTGTTGAGCATGTGGCCGCGTCCTGGAGTACCAAGGCTACTGTCCCTTGTCTACAGCCAAGCATGGTGTTGGTAGCACCATCGTTTGGGGCTGCATGAGTGCTGCAGGCTGAATTCCAACACATACTTTCTACTTTCTGAAGCAAAACAATTTCCTCTTTCCGGAAACTTTCAAAAAATAAAAATAATGACCCCAAACACACCAAAGATATTTTGCTGAGGCCAATTGCCTTGCTGAGGAAGCTGAAGGTAAAGGTGATGGACTGGCCAAGTATGTCTCCAGACCTAAACCCAATGGAGCACATGTGGGTCATCTTCACACAGGAAGTGAAAGATGTCTAACATCCACCAGATTCATGATGTCATCATGGATGAGTGGAAAAGAATTTCTGTGGCAACCTGTGCAGCTCTGTTGGGCTCCATGCCCAAGACAGTGCTAGATGATAATAGTAGTGACACAAAAAATTTACAACATTGGGAACAATTTGGACATATTTACTATTGGGCTATTTACTTTTGCCAGCTATTTAGACATTAATGTCTGTGTGTTTATTTTGAGAAGATCTGTATTTTTTTTTAACCGTACACTGACTGCTCTATTTCACTTTTATAGTAGTATCCCATGAAAATGTATAAGAAAATATGTCCAGAAATATGTTCTTTTGAAAAATGCTGTTTTTGTCCAGATAGCAAAAAAGCAGTTTATTATAGAGGATATAGCTGATATTTGTGTGAACAGTCTGTTCTGTGTAACTAAACAGCATTGCTTCATGTGAACTTTTCAGATTTCATCACAATTTGAATGAGCCGCGATTCCGTGCGTACTCTCCACTTGTGGGCGCCAGGGTGACGTGTTTTTTTGTAACCTCACTGTGAGCATGCTATGTGTTTGGCATTTTTAAGTGCGTTTCATGAAAAGCAAAATAAGCACCACATTTTTTTAGACCTTTCGGTACCGAGACATTTCGCTTGGTGCCTTTTTTGGTATTGAACTTCAATACCCAGCCCTGTTTGTGACACAAGTCTTCTAATATTATTAAAAAGATACATTAGTCTAAATGTTTATGAGCTTCGTTCCAGTGGTGCTTGAAAGTTTGGGAACCCTTTGGAATTTTTTATATTTCTACATACATATGGCATCATTAAATTGGCCAAGTCAAAGTCCTGACCTTAATCTAATGGAAATGTTGTGGAAGGATCTGAAAAGAGCAGTTAATGTGAGGAAAACCACCCAACATCCCAGAGATTAAGCTGTTCTGTATGGAGAAATGTGCTAAAATTCCCACAAGCCGCTAAAATGGAAAATGTCAGATTCAATGGGTTTCTGCTCTTCACGCTGACACAAACAACACATCTGTGTTACATATGATGTAAACATTAGGGCCACTTACACCTGCTTTGTAAACTGTGTCTAAATGTATAGCATTTGAGGGAAACAAACACTGGTAGACTGGATTTCAGGCTCACCTGATCCTGCTCTTTAGAACCGCAGAGTTTACATTTACACAGCAGGGAATGTACCTCCAGGATCTTCTTCTACAGACAGAACATACAATTTCTAGTGAACACTAAAAAAATAAATCAGAATAAAAAGGGTTCTTTAAGTGATTCAAAATTATTTTTCTACTAGATGTTAAAGATCACAAAGGCCATAAGCTTAGGGTGCCTTCAACCTTTCTCGTGACTTTTGTCTCTCTGTCTCTTGTTTTACCTTCCGCAGGTAGTTAAACGTCTTGCCATGACATCGTATATCTTTCTTCCAGTGCCCGTCTGTCAGGTTTAACCCGTGCTTCACAAACTCCTCCGGAGTGAACCAGCGCTCCTCAGTGCGGATGCTTTTACCACGTAACCCTGAGGTATAAAAAATAAAACATGCTTGTTTGGTGTTTAGGGTATAATATTAAAAAGTACACTGCATTTATTGATTGTAATAAATTACAGCTCAATTAGGGACACACCAAATATTCAGCAACTGGAATCATTTGGTTAAATTCTTTCCACCAAATAAGTGAAAAGACAGAAGAATTTATATAATTAATTAGTTAAAAATAGTAAAATATTGAAAACACATAAATCATAAAAATTTTTTTTTGCGATTTTGAGTCCCGAGCTGTCTCCTGCCCAGAACATGTACCTTAGTATTGTAAATATTTTTTTATTGATTAGTCTGTCGCTGTTTCTTTTAACATGTACAATAATCATAAACTGTGCTATTGCCGTCACGTCGATGTTCTATTGTCGAATGAAACGGTTTATTAAAAAAGGTAAATAAATGAATAAAGTACCGGCTCATTACTGCAGAAAATCTACAAATGAATAATAAATGTTAGACCATTTGTTTTGGAGGGTGGTGCAGTGAGGGAGGTGATTTAAAATAGAACAGTCTAGCTTAGCAAACAGTCATTAAGAATATCACATTAAAAAGCATTTTATTTATTAGCTTTTAGTAACTGAAGCTATATATTTAAATATATAACATTTACGTAATTAATTTTTTGTCTGAAGACTGACCTTCTCTATCTAAAATTGCACAATTTTAATTAAGAATCATGGACTAAGAAACGGGGCAGTAAGGAAAAAACAGGGTACTGTGATTTTTGACCCCACATGTGGAGCTGCCACCTAGTGGAGGTTGCTCAGTGAGCTGCAGCCAGACCCACAATCGTATTTAGTGGTGCCTGAAGGCATCCCAGTCAGCTAAAATAGGCCATCGGGTAAATGGCCAGATAAGACTGTAGCTTCATAGCTGTACATTTTTACAGCCAATCACAATAAATGCTCTTGTATCGTTGGAACAACACAACTTGACATGTAGCAATAGTTTTGATTGGTTTGAGTTTGTTACGGTGGGCGGGGCAGAGCATTAAAGAAAGTACGTCAGAGAAATCGTACGGTAAGTGAGGACATCTTAGCAAATTTTACTGGCCCATTATAACTGAACAGCTGGTCTATCTTACCTAAACATTGTGCCAAGATAGCTCAAGAGGGAATGGAATAATACTCTAACTATTATAATTCCACAATATTATACATTTTCCAAACAAATAATAAATACATAGTGTATATATAATAAATATTTAAATGTATAAATATTTATAAACATCATTAGATCTCATACAAAGATTATTTGATGGTTTTGTAAGTCATTTACCAAAAAAGCTGACTCTACCCTAAATAAATACGCCTCTTGCACACAGATATCGGCCAATGCAGAGGGGCTAAAAAATCTGAAACTATCTGCCCTTTTATATGATCAGCTTTTCTAAAAAAAAAATAATAATCGGCAATAATAATTGATCAGTAATTCTCAAGTCAAAGATGTCTCGGCTGTAAAGGTAGATTTTTCCCCCAAACTATTCCTTTAAACCATATTTCTAGATTAACTCATCTGATCATCTGACTATAAAGAACACACCTACCTGAGGCAAATCTGCACTTGTAAAAAAATCCAGTCACAGAGCCACAGCTGACTGGTAAAGAAGGAGCCTGGAACACAGATGGGTCCACTGGCCCTGTCTCATCTTCATCATCTTCTGCATCATCCTCATTTTCTTCTTCTTCGTCTCCTTCTCTTTCCTCCAGTTCTTCCACTCCACTCAGCTCCTCCTGATCTTCTTCACCTGAAGCTTCTATCTCTCTGCTGGAGTCTGAAACTAATATAAAGTGGTACAGCACCCACACCGACATTATTTACACAATCAGAGAGTTACAGAAACTGTTAATGAGGACAGTAAATGCTGAAGATGAGTCTCTGTATACTAACGGGAGCTGGAGCTCTCAGGTGAACTGACAGTAATCGGCACCTTCTGGCTCTGCAAGAACAGAAACCTGCCGTTACTGATCTGTATAAATACACCTCATACAAAATATACAACCATCAGAAACAAAATGTTTAATATCAATAAAAAACAGCCCATAACCTTCCTAACACAGCGTCTCTTTGTCCGTGGAGGCTGCAGGTGTCCATCCTAAAAAGAGAATAAAAAGGGGAAAAAGGGAGAGAAGCATATTTTAGCATTTACTTATATTAAAGTGTCCAAAAGTATATAACATTTTCTATTACAATAAATACTGATATTTCATTAATGTCCAGCCCTGGCATCACAGCATAATGGCATTTTAAAATGAATAATAAACAGAATTATAAATATGATCTATAGGCACTGGCCTTACAGCGTGAGTTTTTGTGTCCAATTAAATAAAATTAAATTAAATCCAATTAAAGCAGCAAAAAGGCTAAAGCTTTTATAAAACCACAGACAGAGAAGTGATGTATGAAAAAGCTCTTGTGTGTAAAATCAGTGATGATAAGCTCCTCCCCCAATTGAGCCCAGAACCTGTCCTGGGTGCACATTCATTTATTTAGGACAAGTGTGAAACCCCCTACACTTTTTGATTAGAGATTAAAACCATTAACAGGACAATTACTTTTATGTGCATGTTTTATAGATGGGGAAATATAGATTGCCTCCTTTAGCAGCCACTTTATCTCCACATTTCTTACAATCAAGAAAACCCTGCGTTTAGTTTAGGGGTATGCAGAATAATCCCATGTTGCAGATTTTAGTGTTATTTTTTAATAGAGGTGGAGATAAAATCAGTATCGCTTCTCTCTGTATTTTTCTCCTGTCTGTTTGAGTAAGGTGCCTGTTGCAGTTTTTAAAGGCTGGTGGACATGAGCATGTGTAGGTGCTATTCTCCATTCGCTGGCGTTATCCCCCAGTACAGGTACAATGGTATAATAAGCATCCATTGTCATTCCATGGCATGCCGTGAATCCAGACACTGCTGCAACCCCAAATGTGGGAAATTTAACTTACAAGTCAGCTAGTCCAAAATAATATTGTAACATGGTAACAGATGTCCTCTTCCAGCATCTCAAATAAGAGTAAAATAAATGCAATAAATGGTTTTAATATGCTACTTTAACACTATTTCTTTATTTAGAATTATTATTCATTTTCAATCACTTACCGCATTTAAGTTATCTAAAGTCCAAGGGCTGTGCGATATGATAATGTATTTTGTGTGATAGAAAAACGTCCTTTAATTTTACGCTTTATCATCTACTATATAGTTGCAAAATTGACGCAAAATACACGGCTAGATTTTTATTCTGCACTACAGAACGGGGTCGTTCTGAACAGGTGAGGGACTTTCTCAGCCAAGCAACATTATACTGCAGTGAACATGTTGTGTTTGTGTGCTGTGCATGTTAAAAGATTTAATGAGAGTCGGTAGAAATACTGTTTTAGTTTTCCTAAACCAGGGGACACTTCCAAACTTTCTGGACACATATCCCCTTCAGGGGCGGCACATGGTGCAGTGGGTAGTGGTGTCGCCTCAAAGCACGACTACCTGGGTTTGATTTCTCTTTGTGTGAGTGAGTGTGTTTGTGTGTCTGTCTGCCCTGTGATGGATTGACAGCCTGTTCCAGGGTGTGTACTGCCTTCCGCCCGATGCTGGCTGAGATAAGCTTAAGCCCTAACAGATGAATGGGTGGATTGATGTCCCCTTCAGTGCTCTAATAAGCTCATTAATAACCAGCTCATTAATAAGTGCTTTGAGAGTAGCAGTGGTTAATGCAGAGAGTTAATGCAGAGAAAGCAGGACAGGTGGGGGAACAGTACCAGGATTGAGAGACACTGATATAATTGTTAATTTATGTTCTTCACTCTAGTTAGGTGCAGAAGTTTGTTGCAGCTGAAAAATTTAAAGTATATGTTACTACCTAATATTTTATCTGTATGTTTCTGAAAAAAGAGAAATATAATAAAATATGAGGACATACTTTTATTTGTGGAGTGTAAATTTAATTTGTATTAAGAAATAGGTCTTTCATGTGGTTATTTTATAAAATACATAATTAATTCTAATTGTTATATTGATATGAAATGGTCTTTTGGAGATATACATTTTTTATCACATTGCACAGCCCTATAAATACTTGAACTATGTTGGTTTTATGTTCATGGTTTTAGTTCATTAAAATGTGTTCGACCCCGGTTCTACTCCAACCCGGCCCGGTATATTGAGTTTAAGCCCCACCTCCCCAAGTGTGTTATAGACCCCCTAACATGCATTGATCAGTTATGGAGATTCTTTTCTTTAGATAAGGCATATTCACCTCTATAAGTTTCTGCAGTGGAGTGTCCTGACAGCGGATGCTTAGTTTCCAGTTCCTGCATCTTTCCTTCCCTGCAAACTTCTCAAAGCCAGTAGGGGTAAACCAGCGGCCCTGCGACAGAATACACTCACCCCCTACACAGCACACACACGCACACACACACACACACACACACACACTACAGTATTACAACCAGTACAGCCTTATAGAGGAAAAATAAGATCACTACAACTCTTCAACATCCACAAATCTTTAATTATTCAATTTTAATCATCAATTTTACTCTTAAACATTGTAATTAACATGTAAAATGTCTTTATATTCATCGTAATTCAATTTAGGAATAATATTAAACATTTTAGTATCGACAAGTATCAACAAGTTAATAACTGTTTCACATCCCTAGAAAAATGCTACTTCAAAGTATACTCATCAATCATCATCGTTTATCTACTGCAGGATTTAATATGATATGATACTGGATTGAGGAAAAAAAAAAGAAAAAAGTGTACCTGTAGCCAGCTTTTCTCGATAAAAAGTGCCTTCTTTAGTTCCACATTTAACAGGTAGCTGAGTTTTATAAATTCCCCATGTCCAAACAGGCGCCTTCTCTCCTTTCTTTACTGGAGAAGCTAAAAAAAGCAAAGTGAGAGAAAAAAGTATTCAACTTATGTTATTCTTATTTTAGTTTTAATCACAGTGTATTATTTTTAATAATTTATTTGTGTGTTACTGCTGCAAATAAGTATTTGAACACCTGTGAAAATCAATGTTAATATTTGGTACAGTAGCCTTTGTTTGCAATTACAGGTCATATGTTTCCTGTAGTTTTTCACCAGGTTTGCATCAAACACTGCAGCAGGGAATTTGGCCCATTCCTCCACACAGATCTTCTCCAGGTCAGCCAGGTTTCTGGGTTGTCACTAAGAAACACTGAGTTTGAGGTCCCTCCAAAGATTTTCTATAGGGTTTAGGTCTGGAGACTGGCTAGATATACTTGATGTACTTCTTATGGAGCCACTCCTTGGTTTTCCTGGCTGTGTGCTTTGGGTCATTGTCATGTTGGAAGACCCAGCCACGTGTGCTGATTTTAGCATGCCATGCATCACTTTAAACTCTGACGTGTATTACTCACAGTACCCTTGGAAATCTCTTCAGGTCATTGACCAGGTATATATATATATTAGATTAACCATTAAAGTTCTGCTCAATTAAAGCTCATGCATATGTCAGATATAGTATAAGTATTTGTGCTGCTCATCCTGCTGAATGTACTGATATGGGTGCTAGGGGAACTGAAAAGAGATTAATCTCATGTGATAGGTGCCAACAGTATTATGCCACACACTCACAGAACTTGGGCTTGTTGGTGGGTTTCTTTAGTTTGGGGGTGGAGAGAGAGGATGGGCCTGGCTCCTCTTCTTCTTCTGTCTCATCAACACTTTTCTTTCTCTTTTTTCCTCCTTTCTTCTCCTTGGCTGTGGGTTCTTTCCTCTGGGCTGCTGTGGGTTCTTTCTCTTTTTCTGTCCGGTCCACAGGGGGAGGAAGGTTCTCATAGAACCTAAAGGAGCCTGAAATAGGAACCCCAATTAGTAAATGAGAGCGAAATAAAAAACTTATGGAGTCTGAAAGAACTGTAACAGTTCATTGGAAAAACGAGTCAGAAGCATATCTAGTGTACTAGTCAGACGGAGTATCAAAGTAACCCCATACTGATGATGTTAGTTTCAGTGTCTCTGATTCTCTTGATATTTGGAGTACTTGTGTGAAGTGGAAAAGGGGCTTAAATTTCCAGTAAGCATATATCACTCCATCAATGGCATTACACAAGTAGAGAATAAATACAGAAAAGTAATTGTTATCGTACCAGAGTATATTAAAGTACAGAGCATAGACTGGGTATAGCTGCACAGAGCATCGTCTCTTAAAAGTGAAGCCACCCCTGCTGTTCGGTTGCAGAAAGCTGTGTCACCCCACCCATCCCCATAGGTTTCAATGGCAAAACAGACAACTTTCAATCACGATTTTTTCTAATATATTGTAATTCTACCTCCATTATTTAAATGAAACAGCTAGTGTACCTCTGCTGATATTGTCAAATTTTTATATTCCCACAGAATTCGTTTTTTAAAACGTTATTCAGCTCTATTAAAAAAGTTGTGGTTATTGTAAAAGGGCTGGGTTACACCTAGCCGGGGTGGGTACAATGACTATATGGGCGGGACCATAGACTGTGTGCGTTTTGTGGAGGCAGCCCTTCAGGGGCGGGGTTATTTAAATGAGTAGGCGGTCTCTCCACAGTCTTTCTCCCTCCTCTGGTCTCTACTGTGCAGACTCAGGTTTCAGGATCGCCAACATGGAGGAAGATTTTGGCTTCATTTTCATTTAATGAATGGGAACGGTGTCCATATTTTTACAGTCTCTGGTACAGAGCAACGTAAAGATCAAAATCAATCAAATATCATGATAATGTAATGAATAAACAGACTGACCATCCAGGAGGCTGTTTCTGAGCAGGCGTAGAGGTGGGTACCGCTGCAGGATATGGTCCTTAAACACACATGACCAAAAGCTATTAATGGAATCGGGTCTTTGCTTCTCCAGCCAGTCCAGGATCTGATACACACCATCCTTCTTCCTCTCCTTACACCTCATACTGATCACCTTCTGCACAGACACCAGCACCATGGTTAGGGGTCTACAGTACAGCAGACAGTTTATAAGTCATATATAAGATCATTATCAGTGTATACTGGGAAAAAAAGAGTCTCTTTTACCAAAATCCTCTTAAAACATTTGTTTTTAATAAAAAAAGTTTGTAAGAGAGAAAGAAAGATAGAGATAGAGAGAAAGAGAAAGTGAGATAGAGAAAGAGACAGAACAAGAGGGAGAAACAGACAGAAAGAGATAGAGAGAGACAGAAAAAGACAGACAAAGAGAGAGAGAGACAGACAGACAGAAATAGAGAGCGAGTGAGAGAAAGAGAGAGAGAGAGAGAGAGAGAGAGAATTTGTTGTTTCTTGCCTGGTAGAGTTTCTCTGGTAGCAGGTTGTGGTCTCGGAGCTGGTTCAGGAATGTGTGTGGGTTCTCCAGGCAGGACATCTCTGTCTTCTTGCAGTGAAAGAACCGAATCAGCTCCTCCTTCGTTAGAAAGTCCAACGGATCCATTTGGACCTTCACTCCTATTCATTTACCTGTCCAGAAGAACTGCAGCAGTTATGCAAACTTGTGATTATGAGTGTGTGTGAGAGTGTGAGTATGTGTGTGTGAGAGTGTGAGTATGTGTGTGTGAGAGAGTGTGGCTCTCGCAGAGTGTTGTCCAGCAGTGGTGGTGTCCTGGTTGTGCTGTTTATTTCTCAGGTGATAGTACCTGCTCGCGCTCTGGGCGTTAACTGATGAGGCGCGAAGCTGTTAAAAATCTCCCGCCTGATCCGACCCTCCGCAGCTCTTCCGCACCCGCACAGCAGCGGAAACGGGAGGATGACGTAAGGAAACCGAAACTAAACTGTAGCCGCAGTTCTGCAGCTCACCGCAGGGGGAGCCACGCCTCTCCCACCTGAGGCTGGGGTTCAGTGTATTGAGTCACCCACCAACACTCCTTATCAATACTATCCTAAGGTTTCTTCACCTGAGGCTTCACATATTCAGACAGACCAAGATTATTCGTTAGAGGTCAGCATGCCTGAACAAGCCAAAGAGTGGCACTTCAGTTTAACCTCCTTCTCCTTATAGTGGTAGAAAAATGGAAGAAAGTTTTGGAAAATGTTACAGACAGCATCAAATAATGTACAGTACAGGCCAAAAGTTTGGACACACCTTCTCATTCAATGCATTTTCTTTATTTTCATGACTATTTACATTGTAGATTCTCCCTGAAGGGATCAAAACTATGAATGAACACATGTGGAGTTTTATGTACTTAACAAAAAAAGGCCTTCACAGTCACCAGACCTGAACCCAATCCAGATGGTTTGGGATGAGCTGGCAAAGGGGCCAACAAGTGCTAAACACCTCTGGGAACTCCTTCCTTCAAAACTGTTGGAAAACCATTTCAGGTGACTCTACCTCTTGAAGCTCATTAAGAGAATGATGCCAAGAGTGTGCAAAGCAGTAATCAGAGCAAAGGGTGGCTATTTTGAAGAAACTAGAATATAAAACATGTTTTCAGTTATTTTACCATTTTTTGATAAGTACATAAAACTCCACATGTGTTTATTCATAGTTTTGATGCTTCAGTGAGAATCCCTCCACCCGTATCTATCTAAAATGACCATTTTCAAAATCAGTCTCAGTAGAAGCTGTACAAGTTGTATACAATATAAAAGTAATAACTGCTTAATATCTTGAATAAATAAATAGAGCTTTATTCAGGCCATTCAGTTGTGTTTCTGTTGTAGTAAGTTATCTTTGGTCTTTTCACAGTAAAGTGTGCAATCAGATGTGATTTTGAACATCTGTAAAAGTATAAATTCTATTCTGATAAGGAATTCTCTCATTTTTTTAGAGTGGCCTTTTATTGTGGCCAACCCAAGATACACCTGTATAGTAATCACTGTGTCTTATCAGCATCTTAATATGCCACACCTGCGGGAGAATGAAGGTGGGCTATTCAACAAAGGTTAATACTTTTTATGTTTTCTACACCAAAAGTAAATTTTACACCAGAGTTCTACTTTAAGAAATAAGAACTAATGGCGACATATCTGACATTTTAAATGTTTTTTTATTTATCTGCTCAACTTATTTTATTTATTAATATTAAGTGTGTGTGTGTGTTTTGTCTTACTCAAATTTCAACACATTGAAATGTACGCCTCGTAATGTGTGCAGCATGTGGTTCTGCCTGAGGATAAAATATCTGACACAGTGTGCCATAGTATATTTTCTGTTCTGATTTGTTCCATTGTGTTACAGAATCTGAGCTGAGGATGGTTCTGCTGGGGAAGAGCAGCACAGAGATCAGCACAGTGGGGAACTTCATCCAGGGCAGAAAGGCGTTTGATACTGAAGCTCCACCTCCTTTAGTAGAGCAGCACAGTAAGAGAGCTGTTGGAGTGGTGGAGGGAAGATACATCACCCTCATCAGCACGCCTCACCTGTTCCATTCTCAGCTCTCTGAAGAAAAGCGTTTTTACTGGTTCTTGAGCCAAAAATATTTATGGATCAGAATCAGGACATGATTATAAATCAATATCATAAACATAGTCCACAGTCACTGAGATATTCAGTAGTTTTAAATATTGATAAAGATCTTGTGGCAAAAAAGAGCACTCTGTTTAGATTCATGAGAGAATGTAAAGTGATACACCACACATGATTGGACATATGTTTGTGAGCTGATGAGCTGATGAAAAAAAATGGAGAAGACCACCTGACCTGTCAAATCAATGAACATCTGACAGTGGAATTAAAGGAAGAATAACTCCAGGCAGAATCTGAACGAGGTAAAAAATTCATTCTACTCAAATGGCAAAAACACACAGTGGCACAGGTTAAAGAATGAAGAGCGGGAGGAAAACATAGAAAATAACATTACTATGTTAGGGTTGGTTTCTTGGAGAGGGATTTGGCATACCGCTTCTGGGGAAAGCTTTTTAATATGGAACAATCAAACACGAGTGATTTAATGAAAGCAATATAGTGTATATAAGAAAGATAGCCAGCAAGCCACTTACATGTTGTGCATGTGCTACCTCAATAAAAACGCGAGCCACATGACCAATAATAGTGAAGCAGGCACATGAGAGGAATAATAATTAACTGGGATGCTATGATCCATTTTAGGGGTGTTTAAAATTCTATTACAAGATTCATCCTCATGTGTACACATATTCTAACATATATGTTTTCACCCCTTTTGGGGGGATGGTGGGGAGGTTCAAGTCTTAATTAGGGGGGGTCAGACTCCACCATCAAACCTCCACACACACTTAGGAATCAATAAAAGCTTATGTATTAATCAGTGGTGGATGTTGGTCTTTCAAGGAGGGGAAGCTCAATTCCGGCCTACATCTTAACATATGTAGTTTTATTTATACGTAAATTCTACTCTCCCTGAGATGTTTATTTTTTTTTTTAAACAAAAGGCATTATTTTTAAGTTTTCACTACACAACAAAAAGGTACCCATTCTTTACATTGAACAATTACATAAAAAAGACGCTATGACATGAATAAACATAAAATGATCAGTAAAAAAAACATTACACAAAATCTTTAAAGTTGGTAAAGGAAAAAAATGCAGGTAAATTTATTTCCTTTTTGGGCAGTTTTAATTTCCTTAAATAATCCATTTATTAATTTAAATTATTTAAATTATTTTTAATGATAACACAATACTTACTAAAGGCCCCTGTTCATTTATGTCCTGAGATAGTTTCATCAAGAGGAATGGCCATCAGTACATTTTATTTGTTACAGCACTTCCAGTCAGCCAGCTCACTTTATCATACCAGCACAGCTGAAAATACCTGTTACTTTTCCCCACCTTTTACACCAATTTAATCTGAGCAGTTGATCTGCCCTGCTGTTTAACTCTTAAATTTTTACACTAAAAGATCGCTGATTCGCTCATTTCGCTGTCAATCAAAAAGGGACTCCGCCTCAGACAGATCATCCAATCATCACGCAGAAGCTGAGCGTCCTGGCCGGCCGAGGCCAGCCCACTGCCCCATAGACCCCCAGAGACGCTGAGCGTCCGATGGGCGGGAAAAAGTTCAGCATTTATCCAATGACTCGTCTCGTTTCGCCGCGCGCTTTGCTCCGCTATTGAAGTCTGTGGACGCTCAGCGTCCGCACTGTTTAAAGCGGTGTGAAGCTGCGGGAATGAGTGAGAGGAAAGCCGCGGCGTTACCAGTGATAAGAAGCTGATTCTGAACTAAGTTCAGCGCGGTGTAGCGCATATTTAATCAGTGACATGTACACACAACATTATATATTTAATCACTTATTTTTTTACATTTTAGGGGAAGCTGAGCTTCCCTTGCAGTCTTAGAGCAATCGCCACTGGTATTAATACATCTACCCCATCTATACATTAATTCAGTAATCAGTTAGTTGTTAACTGGGTCTCTTTCAGACACTGCTAAATGTAAAACCTCATGTTAAAAGTAATGTTGGGTTCGGATATGTGATACTTTATTATGTCAATATCAGAGTAAGTAAATAAGTAAATAGATAATAGTAAAAGTAAAGTAAAATATTAAAAATGATAAGTGATTAAATGAAAAATTGAACTAAGAACAAGAATGAAAATACAAAACATTAAAATGAAATAAGGAAAAACAAAAGAAACAAAACACATTTAGATGTTTAGAGTTATCCGCTGTACTATTTGTCTAATGTTCTGTAAACAGTAAATGCAGGGTGTCTTCTATGATGTAAATATGTTGGAGTAGGTCAGCTTTCTATAAATATAAAATATGAATCTGGTGTTTATTTTATTCTTATTCTAAGTAGAGCTATTCACTGTGCATAATTCCTCTAATTTTTTCTAATTAAAAAAACAAAAACTCCTTTAATCCACATAGAATAGAGGGTGTCTGATTAAAATTATTTGTCTGGCCAGCAAAGGAACAAAAACACCTGATTCAATCTTCAGAACAAAGAGAGCTACTGGTGTTGGGTTTACCCCAAATAAAGACGTCACCAGACTGGATTTAGCATTTTTCCGAGTTATATCTAGAGTTAAATATTTCTGCCCAGTAAGATTAAAAAGATGTGCAAGACCAAAACATGAGTGTGTAACTTGTGATTTGCTGGGACCTGTCACAAGATGAGTCAGCATCTTTATAAATATTTAAAAGTCGTGACTAGGTGAAGTGAGTACACTGTGAGTCACATCTCAACAGATGCTTATCATGAACTGCATGAGAGTAAAGTCTCTTTAACTTTTCCAGGACCAAAGTCAGAAGGACGTCACATTTGCAGGTAATAATCTGCCAATAAAGCCAATAAATGCCAATAAAGCTTAAATTGATGAAAAGAGAGAGAGAGAGAGAGAGAGAGAGAGAGAGAGACAGTGTAATTCTGGTAAAAGAATGTCTTCTGTAGATTGGATATTATTATTATTATTACGGCTAGCACTGCTAACACTGCTAATTATTATTATTATTATTATTATTATTAGTAGTAGTAGTACCCAGATAGCCAGCGACTTTGGCCCGGAGTCGTTTCTAAGTCGGCACTGCTGGTTTAGAGTCGCAAGCAGAAAAATACTTCTGGCCCACAGCTGGCCCAGTGTCACTTTCTGAGTGTTCTACATCAGTGTCACTGAGCAGTCGTTTTGGTGCTGGTGAACGACTGTCGCACCTAACCTGCTGATTCTCTGAACACAGGTGTGTACTGGCTCAAATACGGCAGACGACCCTGTACCAGCACTGCACTAACAAAGTGGAAAACTGACTGTTCCCTACTGTTAGCACATTTTCTACCAAAGCTGACTTGTATATTTTCTTTTTATTTACAGTTATAGATGACTCCTGTCAGTAAGAATACTTACTCCCGCTGTTATGCTGCTCCTCACACACACACGCACGCACGCACGCATGCACGCACACAAACACACACACACACACACACACACACACACACACACAGCCTGTTATAGTACACACACACACACACAGAGCCTGTTATAGTACACACACACACACACACACACACACAGCCTGTTATAGTACACACACACACACACAGAGCCTGTTATAGTACACACACACACACACACACACACACACACACACACACACACACACAGAGCCTGTTATAGTACACACACACAAACACACACACACACAGAGCCTGTTATAGTATACACACACACACACAGCCTGTTATAGTACTGCTACACGCACACACACACACACACACAGCCTGTTATAGTACACACACACACACACACACAGAGCCTGTTATAGTACACACACACACACACACACACACACACACACACAGAGCCTGTTATAGTACTGCTACACGCACACACACGCACACACACGATCAGCATCCCTAGACCCCAAAACCAACCGTCGCGCACACCCCAAACGTGTGATCACGTTTAGAGTGTAAATGAATCTAGATGTTACCTTGGTGCCCCTGCGCATCAGCCCAGTTCAACCCGTGCGGTTTCTCGTAGCACTTGGCGCGCGGATTCCTCAAACATTACAACGTTCCTCAACTGCAGCTATCCTGAAACCTTTGAAGTTTGTAGGTAGGTAGCAAACCTAACTAAGTATTACGTACCTTTTTTGAAATATAATTTATTTTGACTTAATAAATATTTTGGCCGTCAAATATGATTTATAACCCTATCTGTGTTGCCTCTTCAGTTAGCTAAGCTAGCTAACTTAGCAGCATATCAAGGTGATATTATCTGAAGCTAAATTATCTCAGAATGTAGCATTAAACACATTTCATGTTAATGTAAATGTTAATGTTGCTATAACAGTTACTAACAGACAACCAAAAAGTATGTTTTTACTTGAAATTCAAATTGTTAACTAGTGTACAAGGCCAGAACAGAAGTACTGTTTCGGTATTTACGTTAGCTAAGCTATAAACAGTTAGCTAGCTAGGATAGAAACCAGCCAGTTTGCTAGCGTTAGCTTAAATGCTTTTACAAACATACATACTGTAAAAGCATTTAGGCTTGCTAGTTAACCAATTTGGTAGTTAGCTAGCGAATTGGTCTTTACTAGCTAACCTAAATGCTTCCACAGAACTTTTGTTTAGATGTTGTACATTAGCTAGCTAGTCAGCTAGGTTAACTTAGTGGTTGTGTGTCTCTACAAGTCACTGTGTAATGTTTGTTTTAGCTAGCTTTTTAGTTAAATAAAATGGTGCTGTGTCTGTGAGTTAATATAAAAAAATCTTTATTTGTATTGTTTATTCCAGAGTTCAGTAATACGTTCCTGCACACTCTGCTACTTCGTTAAAAGTGTATGTTATTAACTTAGCTAGCACATTTTTATATAAACACACTCACTACTACCAAATAAGCTTTAGTCAACATTTCTCTAATTTGTAAAATCACACTAGAAGTTGTTTGTGTATGCAGTATATTAGTGTATACTAGAGACAAAAATGTTTTACTTGAAAAAGTTTAAAATTAAATTACACACACACAGTTATCCTGTTAGACACAACAGGAGAATTTAACAACATTAAGTAAAATAGTGGAGCTTTTCAGAGTAATTAAATTATTCATGTTTTATATTGGCAAAAAAAGGAAATAGGAAAATCATAGATACATTTTATTATTGTCAGTAAATTAATATGTTTTAATGTTGCTGCCCCTACTTTCGCTTCTGCTGGTGCCCAATTTTCCAAGTACTTATTTCAAGAATGTGATGCTGAATTTAAAATGGTCATGTCATACAAAAGAAAAAACATAACAGCATTATATTTGTAAATATGACTGCAATAAACATATTTAACATTAAACTATTACTGTACTTTGATTCTATTAGTTGATAGTAGTATCTATAGAAACAAGCGTACAATTAAATATGTGTAGAGAAGGTATAACTTGCTTTTAGAGCCTACTCAGAAAATATAAATAAGAAAAACTATACTGGTGGGTGTGTAATGCTCTCAGGGAGTAAGATATAAATTTACTGAGGAGGAGACATCAATGAATTATTAAATTATCTTTATTTTAATTGTCTTTATATTATTTTAATCTTTATAATCAACACATTTTCCTTATAATTAATGTAGATGTATTTATATATTTAAGTATTACAGTATGGAGGACCAAAAATGACATACGTATAAATAAATAAATAAATAAATGCACATATAAATGTAGAAATAAATAAATGTTGAAATAAATAAATGAATAAATAAATAAATGTTGAAATAAATAAATACATATATAAATACACATAGAAATGAATAAATAAATAAATATATAAAAAATAAATACACGCATGAATAATTGTATAGGTAAATAAATAAATTAATAAATACATTTCTAATTTTTTATATTTATTTTTATTTATTCATTTATATGTGCATTTATTTATTTTTTCATTTATTTATTCATTCATTTATTTCAACATTTCTACATTTATTTATTGATTTATTGCCACATTTATTAATTTATTTATTTCTGTATTTCTGCATTTGTATGATAGTTAGGTAGGCGGTCCTATCCTCGCTCTAAAGCAGGATTGGTTTTTGAGCTGCAAAAGTTTTGGTTCTACTGCTTGTCACTACCCGATCTGTACCCCCTGCCCGATTTGTTCCGCGCATGCGCACGCATGCGCATTGCAAACTGAGCAGGGGCACAGATCAGGTAGGCAATGCCAAGTTGTGGTTCCGCTCACACTGTCGCAAACAGCTTGTAAAACGCGGTTTCAAAATGAAGGACTTACGTTTTTACAGAGCTCTGAAAGAGTACATTTTAAGTGGAACATTTACTCCACCATGCAACAAAAAAATGTGCAAGGAAATGCGGCGTGTGTCTGAAAACTTCATAGCAAAAGGTAAGTTAAAATCATATCATATTTTAGAAAGGTTTGCGTTAGCTGAGGAAGCGAAGTGTCCCGTTATGTGAACTAGTTAGTATAGCTAGGTTAACTATGCTAGCTAATTTAGCTCGGAGTATTTTATTATATCAATAAGTAATTAAATATGAAACGTGTTTTTTTTTTCGGCAGACAACCGATTGTTTTACACTGGACCAAATAAAATGTATATGAGACTAGTTGTTTGTACTGAGGAGGAAAAAAGGTCTGTTTTGATGGAGTGCCATAACTCCGGCACCGGCAACCACAACGGTGTACGAGGCACGAGAGACAGGGTGATTGCTGGATACTTCTGGCCTACCCTAATGAAAGATGTAACTGAGTGGGTATGTTGTGAAGTTATAACACAATTTCTTATTTATTTCCAGAGCGTAAAACTGCAACACAGTACATATAAATGTTTTATTTAGTATAAATATTACAGTATTATTCATACAAGGCTGAAGTTGGTTTGATATTCGCAGCTCCTGATTCGTTTGGTTGTATGTACACTACCTTCCATCACTTACTTTCTCCAGTTTTACTTTAACGTGCTGTTCTAGTGTAATTCATTCATTTACTAAGTAGAAAATATCTTAACTAGAGAATTAGCCTCATACTTTAAGAGAAAACCTGGCATTATTTTAATTATTGAATATATAATTAACAATTTAATATATAATGAAAAAAATATTTAATAAAATTATATTTTAAAAACCTTTGTGAGCCATACTGCACAAAAAATGAATAAAAAGCTAATGTTCCAATGTGATTTCAAATCATTTTTTCATCTTGGGCCTGACCAAATACACATGATATGAAATTGAAGTCTCCTATGTTAAGGAAAACCTAGAATTAGCCTGGCCCGAGCTGATTTTATACTGTAAAATGAATTAGCAACATGACATACGAGCCATAATGCACCAAAAATTGAATATTAAGCTGACGTTCCAGTATGATTTTGAAGGACTTTTTCATTTTGGACCAGAACAAATAAACATGAGATGAAGAGTTCTAGTATTCACAAAATCGCACTGGAATCACTGGCTTTATATTCATTAATTTTTGTGCATTATAGCTTGTATGCCATGTTGCCAGTTCGTTTTAAAGTATAAAGTATTTCAGGTTCTTCTTAAAGTAGAAGACTAAAACTCATTATATCATGTGTATTTGGCATGGCCCAAGATTAAATATCCTTCAAAATCGTACTGGACCATCAGCTTATATTAAAATTTTGCTGCATTATGGCTGTGTATGCATTTTACAGTATAAAATCAGCTCGGGCCAGGCTAATTCTAGGTTTTCCTTAAAATAGGAGACTAGAATTTCATATCATTTATCAGTATCAGTATTTGGTCTGGCCCAAGATGAAAAAATTCTTAAAATCACACTGGATTTTTTTTTGAGCGCAACGGCTTTTAAAATATTATTGTATTTTTTAAATTATATATAAAATTTATTAATTTAATATTCAGTAATTAAAATAAATATTTTACAGTTAACAGTTAGCTCTGGCCAGGCTAATGCCAGGTTTTCCCTTAAGGTAGGAGGCTAATTCTCTATTTAAGATGTTTTCTACTTAGGAAATGAATGAATTACACTAGAACAGAAAATAAGTGGAAGGTCGTGTATATAAAATTGCATTTTATAACATAATGTATATTTACATAGTTAATAAACAGCTGTACTGCTTTTCTTCATTATAGCTCCTTCAGTGTTGATATGTGAGGTGTTAAATATAATATGCGGAACAGTTTGTGAACGCTCCCTTTAGTTCACGGTGGTTCAGTGAAGCGGCAGCTGCGAATATCAAACCAACTTCAGCCTCATATTATTTATTCAGTAGAAACAAAAGAAATCTTTCATAGATAGTTACCAAGATTCTGATTTTGTATAAAAATAGTGTAACAAAAACAAAGTAATGTAACGACAAATATTATTGTGCACGAAATTATATAGCACACCCCTTGTTCTAATATGTATTTATGATATGCATTTTATTTTACTTTTTGTACATGTTTAGACACTGTCCCAACTTAATTCTTCTTTTTTTTGTTTTTTTTTAGGTGAAGTGTTGTCGCCGCTGCCAACTAAATGACCCCATGAAGACGGGGACACCAGTGTTACATTCTATTAAGGTATTCCAAATTCTGTTTTGTTTAATAGAGAAAATAAATGTTTTGAAAGGTAATGGAAAATATGTGTTTAGGTGAAGGCTGCATGGGAGGTGATTGGCCTGGATTTAATTGGCCCACTGCGAGAAACTGGTCAAAAAAACAAGTATGTGTTGACCATGACTGATTTATATACAAAGTGGGTTGTTGCTGAGCCACTGCAAAATAAGACTGCAACTGAAGTGTCAGCAGCCATCATAAAGACACTCTTACTTGTTCGGCATGGTCAAGAAAATTATTACTGACCAAGGGAGAGAGTTTGTTAATGAGGTAAAAGTCTAGTATAATGTGAATTCTTAACATTGATATTTATCTTAATTAGCACACATGTTTTTCTGACATTCTGCTATGCACACTGTATTTCCTTTTTGATGATTTGCACACAGCTGAATGAAAACATCTTTGCAACTCTGAAAATCAAACATGCTGTCTCAAGTGCCTACCACCCTTAGACAAATGGGCAGGTAATTTTCAACATAATTTTATTTGACATTTCCCTGTAATGTTAAAAAAAAATAGGAAATGTTTTAATTGTTGTTGTTTTTTATATATATATAGGATGAGCGAACAAATCAAAATGTCAAACGTTTATTGCGGAAGTATGTAAATGAAAGCCATAATGATTGGGACATCCATTTACCTGCAGTTGTGTATGGTATTAACACTGCTAAGCAAGTGGGTATTCATTATACATTCATTATGGTCGATATATAATGTAATCGATATATAATGTTTTATTTCTGATAACTTAATTTGTTTTTAACCAGTCTTCAACCAGGCACACCCCGTATTTCTTATTCTTCCATCGGCACCCTCATTTGCCAAAGGTTATGAACGCCTGTCCCATGGGAGAAGACTTTAAAATTGCTGACCCAGAAGATGATCTTGACACCCGAGTAAATGAAATGAAAATTTTAAATGAGAAGGTTAGGTCCAAATTCATGTAGTCTGACCACAGAAGTTTTTTTTAATTCAATGGCATGTAGTAAAGTGTAATTTTTTTTTTTTTCAGGTGCTTAGCAACATTGAAAATGCGCAGAAAAGACAACAAAAGTCTTACAGGAACCGTAAGAGAAAGCTAATGAGCACAATCAGTCCTGGCGATGAGGTCTTGATTTCTCAAGATTTCAATATAAAACAGAGAAAAGACACCCTTGCTGACCGCCACAAAGGTCCTTTCACTGTGGATAGTATCTCTAAAAAGGGTGTGGCATCAGTGGTGAAAGATAATGGGACTCGATGTTGCATCAATGTCTCACGGCTAAGGCCTTTCTACAGGTTGGAAAGTAAGAGCTAAGTAGTGTTTTTTTTGTAATGGTTGACATGTAAGGTGTATATTGTAAAGTTTATTTTATTAATATTAGACTTAATTTTTTTTATTTTCTCTTCAGATCATGGAGCAGTTCCATGTGTGTCACTTCAGGACCATGAGTATGGTACACCTGATGAAGCAACAGACCATCCTTATGCTTTTTCTGGAGAGAAATGGGAAAAAGACTTGGGTCCTCTCCAGGAAAAACTGGTAGGGGATGATTCCACCTAGCCCATTCCAAATTTCACTCTCCTTCACACACTGTTAGACACTACCAATAATTTTTTTGCAATCGTATATTCAGACCATCTCTCACATACTTACACTCTCACACCATTCTCACCCCCCCCTCCCTTGCTAACTCTTTTAATTGCAGTTGAAATATGTCCTGGACAAAAGCCTTCCAGCAGCAGAATTGATTGTTAAAGATGACAATATCTGTCTTACACGTGAGGACTTGTGGAGTCTTGGGTTAAATCAGTGCATGGAGTCTACTGTAAGTATATTCATGTTGCAGCATGCTTGCTCAAAGGCACAGAAATAGTTTTTTTTGTGTGTAATTTATGCCTTTATTTTGTTTTATTACGTCTAGATTGGGAATGCATGTTTTAAGATCATCAGAGAAGCTGCTCAAAAACATGTAATTAATTACAGAAGCTCAAACATTGTTATTTTGTATACTTCTTCATGGGTACTTGTATACATTTGCTAATCTTGTTGTGTTGTAAATAGGGGAAAGATGTTTACATTGCTGACATGTATGTGGTTCCCACATGGAAAACGATGAATGTGGACCCACTCTCAAGTTTACCGGTAAAGTGAAGTTAAACACACACAGACAGACAGTTGCACATTAATGCAATGATTTCTGTACAATGCACAGTAGTTGAATGGTTGCATTTTCTTTCTCTACACCAGAACAATCTGTGTTCCAAGGATGCGATTTTGTTCCCTGCATGGAGTATGCAACAGAATCAACTGGATCACTATTTGCTATGTGTTGAGTTACAGTTTCAAAAAATAGATATTCAGATTTTTAGAATGAAGTTTGTTGATTAGCTTATCATTTTGAAATATGTCCATTGCAGGTTTTACTGGTTGTGGAGAGAGAGATCATTTTTCTAGATTCTGTACTCCCTGGTGGTTTTGGAGATGACTCGTACAAAACGATATTTAGGTTAAGAGAGAGGAAAAAGTTGCCCTTGTTCAGTGGCTTTTACCAATAATATTTTACGCAAGAGCCATGTTCTGTGGCTGCTGATTTACACAAAAGCCTTGTTCTATGGCTGATGATTTACAAAAAGCCTTGTTCTATGGCTGAAAATTAACAAAAAGCCTTGTTCTATGGCTGATGATTTACAAAAAGCCTTGTTCTATGGCTGAAAATGAACAAAAAGCCTTGTTCTATGGCAAATGATTTACAAAAAGCCTTGTTCTATGGCTGCTTATTTATAGCTTTGTTCTTTTGTTTTATGTTTACGCAGTAGCCTTGTTCGATGGCTGTAGGATTAGGTCTCATTTTATGAAACTAGACCATGGAGAACAATTGTATGACTATAGGTTTCAGTAAGTGTGTGTCCATAATTAATTTTTTTTCCCATTTTATGTGCAGACATATTGCAGGCCAGATTGACCCAAGACCCTGGACAGAGAAGACCGGCAGAAGTTTTGATGTAAAGCCTTTTCTTTATTTTCTTACTGGGTTATATAAAACTCTGGACATCAGTTGGCTTAAATGTAATGTAAGACTATAGATATTTTCTTTTGAAGAGAATTTTCTACTGTGATTTTGGGAAACTGAGCCATGACTAGCCCACCAGTTGATACTTTTTGCTATATTCATTCGTCTTCTTTCCACCATACATTCTTTCTTGTCCAGACCTAGGGACTTTGTCTATTTTACACAATTTGAAACAATCTCTATCTTCAGCACATCTACTTCATGTATTAATGGCTTTTGGCAGTAACTCAGTAAGGGGGAACCTAAGCTTACTTTAGTGAAGCACTTGTCTACATCTGTTTCTATTGGTTCAACACCTTTACTTAACAGTAATATTTAATATTTTGTTTCCAGCACTTCCCTCAACAAACTTCTGGGAACTACTGTGGCATCCTTATACTCATTGTAAGCATCATTTTAAGTTGTGATAAGCAGCATTTTGAGTTATTGGGTATAATAGAGAGATTTATTTTTTTACAGTATGCCCTCTGTATCTGCACCAATACCCCATTTATCTTCACAGGTCAGTTGCATCTATTAATATAGAAAAAATATTTCAAACCCCACCCCAATTGTCTGATCATTGTTATATATGTTTTAGAATGATGTGCCATTAATCCGCCAGTGGTGGTGCATCCTACTGATGGAAAGATTTCAGATTGAAGGGTAAGGCCACTCTGCTAAAGTATTCATGCCTTTTCTGCATTTTATTTCATTTGATTACCTGCTGATTAAGTTTTTTGATTCAACAGACATGGCCAGAGGTTTGCTTTCTGGACTGACAAGGCTAGCAGGCTATTGCAAGGGACCCTTCAGCCACTTTTTAGGGTATCTAGGTCAATCACTTCAGACATTCCACCTCATGTGCAAACCATGGTCAACCGCACAGCCCAAGAAAAGAAGCTGGTAGACTTTGCTGTACAAGACCATGGAGTCCGGCAACATTTGTTGGTATGTTTGTCACACATTAACAATGTTTGTTATTTACAATTTGCACATTGTTTTACCATTACAGTGTTATAAGCAAATAAGCAAAAGGCCTTATAATTCATGCTTGTTGTCACCATGTGTTGGGGGACTTTTTTTTTTTTTTTTTTTTTAATGTGGATTTACAGTCCAAAACTTTTAACATAAACTACTTTTGACATTCAACTAGAAATGTTAAATGTTTGCTCATGTTTTGATGAAGTGCTTTTGGCACTTTGCCTTTTGACCTAAGGGTGTACTCTGTGGAAAAGAGCCTTCGAAGTGGCTCAGCAGAATCCAGAAGGGATCATCTCTACGGGTGCCAGTGTACCTGGACTCGGAGGAAGAACAGGACTCCCTATTTTTCTATCTTCAGGATGTCCTGAAATCTGCACCAGTAGAATTCCACATTGAGGATCAAGTGCAGTTCATTTTGGATGTTTTGTTCCCAGAGGTAAGGTTACTAGGTATGCAGTAAATATCTATTAACAATGTTAAATAGCCTGTTGTGACTTAAGTTACATAAAATTTTTAATCAAATGTATCTTTTTTTAAAATCCAATAGAGTAGTACTGTGAGACCATGATAACCACAATACATTTTCTCAGACAGTTATTGGGTCATTTTCAGCAGTGACACTAACGCTAATGCTGGAGTTTTTAAACACCTCAGTTTCACTTGCTTGACCTGAATAGTCCACCGGCGGTGGACATCCAGTGAGCATTGATGAAGGACTAGAGTATTGACAGCACCAACTATGCAGCAACAGACTCAGAGCTTCTATCTGACTTTACATATACACTGTGGTGCAGATAGGTAGGAGTGTCTAATAGAATGAGAGACAATAAATGGACACAGTGTTTAAAAACTCCAGCAGCACTGATATATCTGATCCACTCACTGTACCAGCACAACATGCACTAACACCTCATACACCACCACCATTGCTAATCACTTCTAATCACTGCACTGCAGTGCTGAATCTTTATAATGCAGTTTTATAATTTATATTTAATTTTTTTAACCCTTTTGTTAGTGCATCACCCAAGCCATGTCTACACTACAGGGAATAACTATACAAGAGGCTGAAGAGTTGTTTCTTTCAGGTCCTAACTACAGCAGAAGGTAAGGGAGAAGGGAGTGGGGCGGGGTGAGGTGGGAGTGGGGCGGGGTGAGGTGGGGTGAGGTAGGGTGGGTGGTTGTGTGTTGAGAGGGATGTTTTTCTTTTGTTTTGCTTTTTGCTCTCATGCTTTCTCTGAGAAGAAAATAAACTGGTATTTTGATAAATGTGTTGTACCTTATTTTTAATGGTTAGTAGCATATTGATACAGGACCACATTTAGAGACATGGTATTTGGTTCCCATTTCTAAACATTCTGCTGTGTATTTTAAGCAAAAATAAATGTTTTTTATTAATAAACTCTTTGTTAGCTTCAGGAATACTACAAATGGTCAAAGACCACACCACCACCCCATATAATGGATATAATCCAAACAGGTTTGTTATAATGGTAAACAAATTAAATTTTTTAAATGCCTCATACACCCTGTAATACTAAATTTGACAAAGCATAAAATGCACAGTTTATATATCAACTGCTCAAGAACAAAGAACATTATTTTCTAGTTGATGTTTGTATTTTACTTATTTATATCTCCCAGTCTATCTAGATTACAGAAAGATAAACTGCTAGTTAGCCTATGCGAATTATTGTGTTCTGGCTCTATTTATTTATGAATTTATTCATTCATTAATTCATGGTAAGCATTATAAATTGATACTTGAGCATGTAGATGTTAATCTTATCGCTAAAGGTGTAATTAAGTTAATAAAATGTGAAGTAGTTTACCACATACATACATTTTAATAGATTATTTTGTTTGATTTTCGAAATATATTTAGTTTAAACACCTATCAGTCTATCTATAATTCAGAAAACGGAAGTTAAGCTTGAGCAGCGACCTCACAGAGCCGAAAACTGTTGACGCATGCGCACAACGGCTGGTGTAACAGCCGTGGCTACCTGATCTGTGCCCCTGCTCAGTTTGCAATGCGTGCGCATGCGCGGAACAAATCGGGCAGGGGGTACAGATCGGGTAGTGACACTGCTCCTGCCTTGGCCTGCAGCGGCGACATTTTTAAGCTGTTGACCCTCATTCATTTTCAGCAGTTGTTACTGCAGTAGGGGTTATAGCCGCGATGTTGCTGTGCCGTCCCTTTTGTTCTGTCTCACTGATACCGGAAGTACAGGACGGTGGAGATAAATAAATAAATGAAGAAATGTGGAAATAAATAAATAAATAAATGTAGAAATGTTGAAATAAATAAATGAATGAATAAATAAGTGTTGAAATAAATAAATGAATAAATGTTGAAATAAATGAATGAATGAATAAATAAATAAATGCACATATAAGTAAATATATAAATAAATATATAAATAAATAAGAAATGTATTAATTTATTTATTTACCTATGCAAATATTCATTCATTCATTCATTCATTTATATGTGCATTTATTTATATATTTATTTATTTATTTCAACATTTATTTATTTATTCATTTATTCATGTATATATTTATTATTTCTACATTTATATTTGCATTTATTTATTTATACTTATGTCATTTTTGGTCCTCCATAGTACAGCTCAAACACACACACACAAAAACCTATACAGTATGTGTGTATACGTACAGTACTGTGAAAATGTTTTAGGCCGATGCAAATTTCTTAAAACCAATTATCTCAATATTAAGTTGAGTTAATTAATATTGAGTTTTACTTGGCAAAGGTACCACGCATTAAAACAGATACAAATAAAAATAAATACGGTAAAAAGTAACAAGAAGTCCACAGGTGCCAAACCTTTGTTTGGGCGAACCTATTAAACCAATGTTTTTCATAGTACAAAGTAGGGCTGTGAATCTTTGGGAATCCCAAAATTCGATTCAAAATTGATTCTTGGGGTCACAATTCAATTTTTTCCTGATTCTTTCAAATCAGTTGGATTTCTTTTTCTTCATCCTCCATACTTTAGCGGCGCAACAACAAACACTGTAACACAACACTACATGCCCCTCTGTAGCCTAATAGGGAGAGGCAGTAAGAGCACTGTCGTGGGGAGCTTTTTAACTGTACCGCGGAGCTCAGCTAGTTAAAGAAACAGTCCGGGGTCTCCGTTCTCGTATTTGGTCTTCATAATGCATGCATAATGTTGTTACCCCTGTCTTAACTTTTGGAACATGTTACAGGCATCCAATTCAAAATGAGTGAATATTTGCAACATTAAATTTCTTGTCTTTGTAGTGTATTCAATTGAATGAGTTAAAAAGAATTTGCAAATTGTAATCTGTTTCTGTTTTCTTTTTTTCCCTTTATTTTTTAAATATGTAAACTTTGTGAATTAAACGTAAATTTAATATAAATCTTTGTTTTATGTCTTTCTTTGAGCTTCCAGACAAAGTTTTTCTCTCATTAACACTAATTGAGTAAACAGAATACTCTATTTAAACCAATGGTAAATTCCTTATTAGTGTTTCCTATAATAATATATAATAATCATATTGATGTACTGATGTACAAAGTGGTTATTTACATACATTTTATGTACAAATAGCTTGTAGCTTGTAGTAGTAGGAATAACATTGTAGGTTCCTGAACCTCCTAGTTCTTAGAAAACAAATTCACCAACAGTAAAAGACAAAGTACCTTCAGTTACAAAAGTTTTGCTTAACTTGTGTTGGGCACTGGACCAAGTTCGGTGGCAGGATCTCAGCCAGCTTCCAGAACAGTCAGAAACCAGTGCAGGCCCAGACCTGGTCCTACATTCAAAAAGACACTGGGCCGAGTCCGGTGACCGACTCTCAGCCAGCTTCGAGGAGTCAGAAACCGAATAAGGCCCAGACTTGGTCCTGCGTTCAAAAAGACACTGGGCCGAGTCCGGTGACCGACTCTCAGCCAGCTTCGAGGAGTCAGAAACCGAATAAGGCCCAGACTTGGTCCTACGTTCAAAAATACACTGGGCCGAGTCCGGTGGCCGGTTCTGGGCCACCTTTGAGGACAGTCAGAAACCAGCTAAGGCCCAGTACTGGGCCAGCACTCGGTGGCTATCTGGGTAGTAGTAGTAGTAGTAGTAGTATTTGATTAAAAAGCTACATTAGCAGTATCTCAGAGCTGCTGGAAGTGTATAATTATTTTTTTGTCAATAAAGAGCACTGTTTAACCAGTGTAAATAATTTCACCACTAGAGGGTGTTGTAGTATTAGTGTACTGTAATTATTATAGAGCTGAATGTGGATCAGGCTTAAAAAGGAAAAATCTATATATATTACACCATAGACTGTATATAAAGATGGACGCCGTGCTGCCGTTCCCATTCATTCAATGAAAATGAAGCCAAAATCTTCCGCCATTTTGGCGATTCTGAGACCAGAGTCTGCGCAGTAGAGACCAGAGGAGGGAGAAAGACTGTGGAGAGACTGCCTACTCATTTGAATAACCCCGCCCCTGAGGGCTGCTTCGCGGTCACAGGGTGCAGAGCGGAGCGGAGCAGAGCTGACGGTCTGTTATTGGTCCCGCCCATAACCAGCCCTTTTACAATAACCACACCTTTTTTGAATAGAGCTGAATAACGTTTTAAAAAACGAACTCTGTGAGAATATAAAAAACTGACAATATAAGCAGAGGTTATACTAGCTGTTGCATTCAAATAATGGAGGTAGAATTACAGCATATTAGAAAAAAAACGTGATTGAAAGTTGTCTGTTTTGCCATTGAAACCTATGGGGATGGGTGGGGTTACACAGCTTTCTGCAGCCGAACAGCAGTGGGCGCCCGACCTGTGGTGGTTTCACTTTTGAGAGTTATGCTCTGTCCAGCTATATACAGTCTATGTATTACACAGACAGTGTAAATATAAACATTAAATATTGAAAATAAACATTTTTATTATCACCAGAGGGTGCCTTTGGACAGGTGTTATTTTGTTTTGTTTTCACACTAGAGGGCGCTGTTGACCAGTGCAAGTCTTTTTAACTGCGGTTGAACCATAATTAAGGCTGTTACCGAAATGACTCCATATTTATCATTTATTGCACTATTGAGTGCGTCAGCCATTTTTCTCTGAGTGTCCGAATCATAAGGGGTGTCACTATAAACTCCCATAATGCATCCTGATTTATAGTACACATCGCTGCTTACTACGCAAGCTACATGTGTCCCAGAATGCATTGCGGGTCTCGCTACTAAGCAACAGACAGTCGAACAAACGGAGCTGACAGCATGCCTCCAGGGTTGCCAGATTGTTACAGTGGGATTCAGATAAAACCAATTCACTGGGTAAAACGTGTTTTAAATCCGCCAAATGCAAAGGAAACCGCCCAAATAGCTGATATTCAGCATATCAACAATATTACAGGGTTTATTCCCACATGATCTTAAATAAAATACATTAAATATCACCAATTAAAAAAAAAGATATTTAAATGATTTTATCTGCATGTTTGTTTTGTGTTTTATGCATTGTTCTGTCTCTGCAAGGTTATAACTATAAATATAAGGTTATATATAGTTATAATACATAGTATAATACATATATAGTATAATATATAACTTATATAATATATAAGCTATATAACGTATAACTTATATAAGGTTATAACTATAGCTATCTAACTACAATAGTGCTGAGTTAAACTCTTAACACTTGGTTGTTTTGTTCTCCCGTCAAATCACAGCGTTTCCTCCAGTCAGTTTCAGACACAACTCGACATTTAGCATGAACCAATCTGGCAACATTTCGAGCGCGTGTACGCTGTTAATTTCACGTCTCTTCTTGTATTCATTACTGTGAGGATTATGTATCTAAACAGCGTAAATATAACAGGCAGAGAGCAGTGGCGTGCAGTGAATATAGTGGGTACCCCTCCTGATTAATAATTATGTACATTTTTACATGCACTTATTGTCACCCCTGAAGGGTTAGAAAGGCCTGACTGCACACCACTGTCAGAGAGATTACTCCAGGATCAGCTCAGAGCTTCACTAACTTATTCATAACTAATTCAGAGCTCAGTTCCTGTGTTTATGCAGTTTTAAACACGGCTCAGCTGTTCAGGTGTGTGTGTTTATGCGAGCGGTGCTGGCGCGTGATAATGATCAGGGAGTGTCAGAATTCACTCCTGTTTTCACCGCTACTTAGTGAACTACATAGTGTCTCCCTATATAGCGCATACCTGTCAAGTTTTAGATTAAAAATAAGGGATATTTTCCTCTGTCCGCTTAAAGCCGTCCCACCAGCCCAACGAAGGTTCAGTATCGCTTACATTTTAAAACAGGTTTACAAGAAATCTAAAATAACCACATGTGAACCACTTACACACTACAATTAGATTATCAGAATCTGAACATGTTGTGGACATTCCTACACATGTCATTCTTTTAATACAGCCAAATTATAAACCCTTTTCTATATCTTTTTTTTTATTTAAGATTTCATGTCTTTTTTGTAATAAATGCACTCTTTTATATGATATATTTTTTATTTATTTAATGGATTTAAAATTGAACAATGAGTGCACAAATTGTGCAAAATGACTGTTGGTGACCTAAAAATGGTATTATGAGCTTTTACTAAAAGGACATGGACCAGATATATTCCATCAGTAAAAATTAGTCCTAAGGGGCCTACACAATAATTTTTAATTAATACTTCTTCCTTTTGATCACTCCACCCCTGATCAGTTCAGTTAATGTCGGTCCTCTCCACGTTTCTAGTTAAACTGAGTCACAAGCTGTAATTTTTTTTATTTTAAAAGGTTTAATCTGTGTGTTTTATTTCGGAGTATTTTTAAGCAGCTATCAGAAAAATCTCATCACAGTTTCCATGATTAGACTACCGTTACCTTTCTTTTAGAAAAATCGCTGCATGTATGTTTTAACATCAGCAGCTCCAACTAGCTGCCTGAACTCACAGCGAGGAGGGCGGGGCTTCCCCACACTGACCCTCCTTGCAAGCTGATTGGCTGTTTCTCCTGAAAGGCGGGACTTTCTCCTTGAACCGACTCCACGATTGGTTAAGAGACACAGAGCGGTCAGTGCCCTGTATCCTCAATAATATATATTTTTTTATTTTAATAAAATACGGGAAATTTACGGGAAAATACTAATACAGGAGGACGGCGGGAAAGAGGAGTAAAATACGGTAGTTTCCCGGCCAAAACGGGAGACTTGACAGGTATGATATAGCGCAACACTAATAAGGGAGCTTTATACTATTGAAGGGAGTAGGAAGTAATTTCGGACTATTTTTATTTGTGGAGAACACTTTATTATTACTGTTATCACCAGAGGGCGCTGTTATATAAGTGTAAGTACTTTAATAACCACAGGGCACTTTTGGCCAGTGTAATTGTTTTTAACCACACGAAAGCGCTGTGGACCAGTGTAATTGCTGTCAGAGTCAATGGGTGCTGTTTAGGTAAAAATGTCTATGGTGTCAGGTCTGCATAATAATTTTTACCACTACAGTATATCATTTTTCACTTTTCATTTCTTTCTGTTACTAGAGGAAGGAGTTGGTCCAGTGAGTGCGTTATTATGAATACTATATAATAACTCATCATCATTATTTTATAATGTACTGTAAAGTTTACAGTTGAATAATAATAATAGCCACTGTTATTATTCAACTGCAAATTATATTAGCATTGTAATTATACATACTAATAATTAATAATAATAGCAATAGTTAATAATAACAATAATAATAATAATAATAATAATAATAATAATAATAATAATAATAATAATAATAATACTTTCTGCCACTTCAGTGTCCTTCTAGTTCCACCTTCAGGCCACAGCTAAACATATTTACACACAAAAAGCTAAAAAGAAAATGTGTGTTTTTTAAATAATAATAATTTATTTTATTATTAGTTAATTAATTAATTATATTGAATGAAAAAAAAACAGGTTAAACCTGTATTAACTAGCGCTTATCTTAAAAGTAGAAATCATCATTAAGCATTGATTTAATTGTACAGCAAACAATACAAGGAATATACTTATACATATGGCATATTTACAGCATTTGTACAGTACATTTAACAAGTGCTAATAAAATAAAGTATTACAGTGGGTTCTTTGAGGCATGCTATAGAAGAACCACTTTTGGTTCCATAAAGAACCACAGAGAACCACACATCCCTTTCGTAAAAAATGGTCATGATACTAAACTATTTTTTTTTCTGTAGCATTGCTGAAATACCCCACTGTAATACTTCATAAGGAGTACAAAATAAATATGTGTAAGGATATCTCATACAGTTCATACACTTCGATGTTTTCCCAGATGGTGAAAGGATCTTTATCGCTAGTTTTCTTAAACAGTTCTGGAAGCTCATATAGCAGATCTGATGTGCTCAGTGCTCAGAGGAAGGACACACAGTTTTAGCCATGTAAGGTAAACAGCCTTTGTGCATATCAAACTGACGATCATTCACCAGCTCCTGGTTTGAGGTATAAAACCAGCGTAGAGAATCTTCAGCATTTCTTTAGCTACGTTTGTAATTCATGTATGGGTTATCGTACGCATGCATCTCTTTGATCCGTGCGCTTCTAGAACGTTCTGACAGCTCTTCAATTGGTTCGTTGTCGTTTGTGACCTCAGACTTCTTACAGCAAATTCCGAAAAACGTGAGAAACACCGGTATGAATACGAGTCCATGAAGCGCCCCAAACAAGATGACCAAGAACATGATCTTAAAGAAGGTTCGGAAAATGTAGCTCTCAGCGGCAGCCAGAACAACTACACCTGCAACCGTAGAGACGGCTCCCTGTATTATGGGATAGCCAAGGTTGTAGAGCGCATCAATGACTTTCTCGTTTGCTGTATTAGCTTTGCTCGAAACGCAAGCGTAGGAAATGTGAGCGGAAAAGTCTACAGAGAAGCCAATGCAGATAACTAAGTTGATCATGGATATGGAGTCTAGGTTGACGTCCCACAGCGCCATGAAGCCAGCCACTCCACAAATAACGGAGGCGATAGCAAACGTCACCCACAGAGAGCACAAGGGATTAGGGATCAACAGGAGAGAAATGCAGAGCATGACCAAAGTAGCAACTAAAACATTCTGAATCGTATTGCTGATGATGACGGCATATTGGTCGAAATAGATGAACGCTGGGTGGTACACCAGCAATGGAACTGAACAGTCCTCAGCGGTCTGCCTGAAAGCATTCAGCATGTTCTTTTCATCAACTGCGGTTCTGATGTTCACGGTCTGGACGAAAAATCGAGAGGCATAAATCCGCTGAGAGACGTAACTGAGGTTAAGATCCTGACTGAACCCTGACACTATCAGGAATAGACGTAAATTACTGAAGAACGTTGACTTGACAGAAAGACTGACGTTCACTTTTTCACCATACTGCAAATAGTAACTGAGCCAGAAGGTGGTCATGTCTGTAGCTACCATATCTAGCTTTTGGAACTGTTCAAGACAGGTGTTCAGCTCCTGACGAGCACTTTCGTTCCAATACTGAAACATGTCATCTTTAATAACCACCATGACGTTGGGACCGAAGTCTGAAAAGTACTCGCCTTGATTATCGTAATATTTGGCCACATACGAGTTATCAGGTGCTAAGTTCTTCAGCTCTATACCCTCCTTCATTTGTATGCAGCCGTAGACACTGCCAGCTAGATACACAGCGTAAATGAGCACCACCCCAACTTTGGTCCAGGGCTTTGTTAAAAATGGACCATAGTGTGTCTTAAAGAATGAGTTAACGGGCATTTCCTCTTCTGTTTCTGTGACAGGGTCATAGGCGCCCCCTACTGAGCAGATGCTGTTTTTGGAGTCAGGCTTTGGATGGTCCACTACCATGCAGGTCAGCCAGTGCCTGTTGCTCTTTTCTCGTCTGCCGTTAAAAGCCAGGAAAGCACCAAAGAAAGTGATGTTGTAGATGTAGCAGAACAGGATGGCAGTGCCCGTGTAGATGCAAAAGGACTGGACCGATGGGAACGATGACATGAGGCCGATGTAAAAAGCCAGCACGTCGGTCAGCGTGGTGATGGTGATTGACACTGCTGCCTCCTCGTACGTCTTTGCTAGCCGCTTTTCTACGTCATCGTGAACGTTAGTCTTCTGCCAGGAGGAGATCATGATGAACATGTCATCCACGCCGATCCCTGATGAAAACATAATTAGTATTATTAAAGAAAATGATATAATTAATAAATCATTTAAATTAATTTGCATTCTATATTATGCAATTGACCAAAAATGCTAGCATAGCTAACAACAAAAATAACTTTTTTTAAATACCCAGAATCAGGAAGGGAGAAGTGGCGACAGTCATCGCAAAGGGCATCCCACAGAGCAAAAGTAATCCAAAGCTAGACAGCACGGCCAGACCGGCCGACAGCACGCCGAAAGTGGCCACCCACACCTTGTTCCTGACGCAGTCCAACCTATAGAATAAAAGAAAAATGTCATTTAAAATTTAATTGTTGTGTTCTTTTAACAGTACATGCTATAGTTACCAGAGAGAATTATGTAGCTTTTGAAACTTTGTTATTAATTATGGCTATCACTTTAATGCCCTAATTCTGATTAATTAATTACAGAACAAAATGTA
Source organism: Astyanax mexicanus (assembly GCF_023375975.1). NCBI lineage: Eukaryota > Metazoa > Chordata > Actinopteri > Characiformes > Acestrorhamphidae > Astyanax > Astyanax mexicanus. Next base: position 14,637,965 of record NC_064410.1, on the reverse strand, counting down.
CGCAAAATAACAAAAAAATCCTTGCAGATTAATCATATGTGTGTGTGTGTGTGTTAGCATCCAAGCTAACATCCTTCAATATTTACTGTTGAGTTCTGTGTTCTAAAGACTGAATAACTAAAGACTGAAATAAACTATAGCCATAATCATATCATAATAAAAGCCCCAGGGCAGATCATTTAAATGAATAATAATAATAATAATAATAATAATAATAATAATAATAATAATAATAATAATAATAATAATAATAATACATATGCATATTTTGATTAAAAGTTAATTGCATTTAATTTTTAAGCATTTCAAGCAGGGTTAGAATATTTTATTATTACAGGGCAATATATTTCATGTCTTTTAAATAATTTTAGAATCATAAACAACCCCTGTTTTTAAAAGTTTGCTATTATGTGGTAAATTGAAGGGAATCTTTTCATGCCTTCGTCCTTCCCTTACTTCCCATTCCACTGCCATCCTTGTGCACAGCCCCCCTCTCACCCACAAATCTCTCCATAAGCTTCAATTGGTCCAGAACTCTGCCACCCGTATCATGACCAGAACCCCATCCTTTCATCACATCACTCCTGTCCTGCAGCAGCTTCATTGGCTACTGGTTAAGTTCTGCATCAATTACAAAATTCTTCTGTTTCCTTTCAAAGCCATTTACAATCTCTCTCCACCATATATTCTCAAACTTCTTCATGTTGCTGCTCCCTCTCTCTCCCTCAGATCATCTTCCTTCATTCACCTGACTGTCCCCTCCGCCTGTCTCACCACCATGGAGAGCAGAGCTTTCAGCCGCTCTGCTTCCCAACTCTGGAATTCCTTACCACCTGACATTAAGGAACATAAACTCACTTTCACAGTTTAAACTTGCACTCAAAACCCACATGTTTAGAATAACCTATTCCACTATGTTTGCTACATCTGTTTTCTACAAAACTTTCAATAAAAACTTGATTACAAAAAGAAAGAGTTACCTTTTCCATCTGATTCAAATGTCTCATTCAAGTCTTTTTACCTTGTTTTTAAATATTTTTTTTTACATTTTTTGTGTTTTATTTATTTTTTATTTGTTTGCATTTTACACTCTTTGTATGGTGTCTTTGGGTGACAGAAATAACTATACAGACTATACAATAATAAATAAAATATATTATAATTATTATTATTATTACTGCTTTCTTACCGTAAACATGACATAACTGAGATGAAAATGGCCAGGAAATAAGTCACAGAGAAGAACTTTATAACTGTTTTTGGACTCTTCTTGAATTCCTCCTGTCTGGACATTGAAGTAAAATATGATACGGATAACTGTCAAAGAAAAAATATATATTATTGATTTGCATTTGCTGTTATATACAAAACAATGCACAATGTACAAAATGTTTTTCCAGCAGTTTTACCACTCTGAAACTTTACAGTACACTACACAAACGTTTCATATCATCTATAACCATGTAACCTTCTTCATCTATAACCATGTAACCATCTTCATTCTGCCTGCAACTGTTTTATTAGATTTTATATAATTTTTTATTGTTTGTTTTAGGATGTCTCAGGAAGTGTTTAACATTTATTATTTATGTTTCAATCATTTAACCTGTTTACGCTGTCATCGTGAGAGGGCTTAACCCAGATATCTGCTTGAAAGGCAGGGAGTAACCAAGAGATACGGATGGGAAAGTAGCACTAAACAGTCCCAGTCGACTTAGACGGGAAATGCATTTCTTGGCACTGGGATGACTGGATCCCAGATTTCTGATTGAACCTGAGTGCTTTAAATCAGATACACATCCTAAACAACATACAAAAAACAAAGGGCTTTCAGTTCTATTAACTTTAACTGAATAAAGCTACTGATTGATCACTTGCCTATTTTTGTTTTTGTATTTTAACATTTTTTTCAAATTTTCTCTACTTTTGAATATGATTTTTTTAAATATTTTTTGTTGAAAATTACAACTTTACTATAGAATGATGAGAGCTTCTTACAATTAACAAGTCAACATTATTCCATTCATCATGAAATATTATAAACACAGTAATAGTATTTTGTAATAATTCACTGATAGAAAAGAACATTGAATTACTGTATTTTTTTGGGTGCATTAACATAATTTTAATTATGGAAAAACCTTTTAACAACTTTATTTAACATTGCTTCAAAGGAATCAGTAAGTGGAAAATTATTTTTGTTATCAGGGTTGTATTTTTCAATACTGACTTTTTTAATGAAAATATTACTTTAAGATTTCTTGCAAATGTCCACAAATGTATAAACACGAACATAAAATGTGATAAATCCTACCGTTTGTGACGCTGGATCCTCTGAGAACACGTTCAGAAACGTAAGCAGCCATTCGTCCGTCTCGTTTGTAATTTTGTCTTTCAGGAAATAATAGAGTCTGATAGCTTTTGCACTTTCAATTGTGAGGTTGTCAGATTTTAGAGTCACACCACCGATTTCAGTCCCTAAAAACACGTTGTTGTTGAGCGGATAATTAATAGCAGTGTCTGCAATTTGACTTGCATTATAGTTGATAATATTTAAGATGTTGTTTGTCATACATTTGTTGCCTGTTTTGGCACAAAGGCTCTCAAAAGTCAAAGAATTCCCTGCAGTGATTTTTTTTACCTTTCCATCCAAATCAAGGATTTCTCGGAAAGCGTCTACTGTTAAAATGTTAGCACTGCTCGTGATGATTAGCGAGGCGTATGTGCCTTCGGTGTACAGCCGGAGCTGAGAGAAAGCCTGTGTTGTTGGGAAATTGTCTTTTACGAAAGTCCTCTCTGCTTTGGCGAGACCATCTTTTGGTGTGAACTGCTCCTCGATGTCGTTCGACTCTCGCTCAGAGAGAAAATAAAATCCGCCTCCGAGACCAGCTGCTATAATAAGCGGCAAAATAAAAAAACACCACGGATATTTTCCCACACAGCGTCCGAACTTCCTAAAGCCCAGAGAGAGGGGCTTCTCTACACAGTTTGTATTGCAGCTCCCCATTTTACCAAACCTTCTCTCAGCTTCCTGAGCTTCAGAGTAGAGTTTTCTCTGCCCACGGCCTCTATAGCATCTATTTCTGATCTCTATGTGTGTTAAGTAGCAGCTCAATATCTAGTTACACATTAACACGCGTTACAGTTCAACAGCATGGAGTGCAGTGTCTGTTGTCATACTGTTCTGTTTAGCTGGGTAAAATGGGCAGGTCTATGTGTGTCATTAATGACTCTTTACTGTGTTTCTCTGGAACTAAAGCATTAGCCCTGATGTGTTTGCTTTATTAGGTAAGCTATAATAAAACTGGTTTTAGGGCCATGATGGGAAACGGCTATCTCTGTTGCCTGTAATGTGTTCCAGTTTATAGAGGAAAAGAACTAGTTACTGGTTTCTGAAATATTAATAGTAGTTATACAAATTACAGTGCTATCTAAATCTTTATTGAGTTCATAATTATATCATTGAAACATCTAAGGTTACTGATGGAAGTTTTTTTGCCATCTGCTTATCAGTCCTTTGGCCAGTTGATATACTATATATATAAAAAAAAAATAAAGTCGACAGAACAAAATAAGAAACATTTTTGGTTTGTACTGTATGCCATTAAATAATCCCACACAACACTATACTGTTAAAACAGAAGAACTATGTTACATTGAAACTATCTTAAGTTTTGGTTTAAAGTTAAATGCTAAACGATATCCTTTGCAAGTGGTAAAAAATGTTTTTGTAAGGACTTTTAACAATTTTATATGCGCAGCATGTCTGCATCTGCCCAACAGTGGCAGAAGCCAACAGCAGGAATCCATTAACCTAATGGTTTGTCAACTATGAAAATAATTTAAAAATCTTTTTTATGTGAATAATGTTATTTTAATTACAATTAAATACAATTAAGTATTATTCAATGTTATTTTTAAAATAGATTTTTTATCATGATATTGGTGCTCTTAGGAGGCCCCTGGTGGCACAGGAGCCTTATGCGGCTGCACAGCTGCATTATTTGAGTATGTCTTAAGCTGGCTCTGCAACCAAATCTGAAAATACTGTAATTCCTCACAATTCCCTGAATGGTTTAATGACATTATGGGCAGTAAAGGGAGACCTACAAATACCTTACATTTGGATCATTTTCTCTAAACAATAAATAAAAATGTCTGTTTGACAACACAATTTTATTTTTTTGGTTTATAATCTCATTTCTCATTTCTAATCTCCCTAAATTGCCTGCATCCCAGTTTTTGAATGAGTGGTAAATAACAATATTTAAGCCCCTGGGAACCTAAATCTGATTATTATTAACACGGTTAACATGGCTCCTATGCCCACCTTGTGTAAATGTACAAAGTATTCCTGCTGTAGACTGAAAATGTTTGAGGTTGACATTAAAAGATGAATATGAAACAAAAAAACAACATTGCATCATTAATTTCTGGGTTTTTATATGTGGATCTGATACACAGTTCAGTTCTTTCATCTGAACCCATTTACTATAGGAAAAGTACTGGAACAAATAAATTTAAAGTAGATTAGAAGAATAGAAGTGAATAAGATTTTATATGTAGTTGCAAAATCTTTGCTTGCAATAACTGCGTATTATCTGTGACATGCTCTTAAACTTTTTTCTTTTGTCAGTGTGTTCTGACTTGTGCTGCTGCTATCATGTGTGACATTAATGAAGAAACCATGTAAGCTGACATTATCATGTCCTCAAGGATCATTTCCTTCTAAAAATAATCTGTTTTATCACATTGGTAAACGTTAATCTTTGTCTCTGTAACTTCTTGGACAAATTCAGCCTTCCTATACTTTTTGGTAATTAGGGTTTAGTGTTTTCTGGTGAAGCCTCTGTACTCTTGTTCATAAAGTCTTCTATAAACAGTAGATAGTGATTCCTTCACTCCTGCTCTCTGGAGGCTGTTGCTGATGTCATTAACAGTTGTTTTACGATCTTTTTTGTTTCTGTCATCAGTTGTTATGCTTTTTCTTGGTCTACCTGTTCATCACCTGTTATTTAGTACACCGGTTTAGACTTTTTTCTTCAAGACATTCCAAACTGTTGTACTGGCTATGGTGCAATGGCTCTGATTGATCTTCTATCTTGTCTCAGCGTCACAGTTGTTTTTCACCCATAGGCTGCTCTGTGGTTTTTATGTTGGATACTCCTTTAACAATAAATGCTCAGTCTGTACAGGTAAAATCCAAATCTCAAACTGAGCTTTTAGTGATGTTTATTATTTGAATAAACAATATATCAGGACACAATCACGCTATCAATACAAACCTGAAAGTCACATGTTCCAATACTTTTTTGGAGTGGGTTCAGATAAAAGATGATATCTTCTGAACTGTGTATCAGATCCAGATGTAAATACCTGGAAAAGAAGCTAAAATGTTGATCTTTTGTCTCATATTCATATTTTAATGTCAAACACAAATGTTTTCAGTCTGCAGCAGAAATAACGAGATTGGCCTCACAGTTCCAACACATTTTGAGGAGAGTGTAGCTCCACCTTCTGCTTGAGGGGTAAATGGAATAAAAACTGAAATTAAAACAAACTACTTGTTAAACTACTACTAAGCAATAAAATAATGCAATTTTCCTAAAAAAAAAAACATATCCATATAATTTTATGTTTCTACAGCACACAGAGACGCTGCATTACTGATAGTGTGAGCTGATTCATTGGTGAGCTGATGCTTGTGTAAAAGGCAGAGCATGTTTAACTGGTTTATAACAGAAGTTTAAAAGCTTTAAAAATTATATTTGTGATGCTAAGTTGATGTTGTTCTGTGTTCATTAATAATATTTAGCTGCATATTTGAATAAAAATGTTCTATTATGTAAATCATTTTTACTAAACAATTGTGTTTGGGTTCGGTTTAACAATGTGAAGGCTTCATTTAAGGTGGAATGGATTAATTATTTTTTTATTCCAAAAAAGTAGCAAGTCTTAAATTCTTTTTCCAACCTTTCCATTAGATTATGTAAGCAAGGTTTGAATATAGTCGCACACCAGGTTACCTAAAGTAGCATGATAACATGGGTTACTTTCAGCCGATCTTGAATATATTGATTAGTCAAGGATTTTGCATTAACACAGCTCATAGTTCTGGTTTCAGTTTTTCTTTTACGGTTCAATTTAATATTTTTTGTTGATAAAACTGTGATGTATAAGTGAAAAAGTTTACAAATACTCTGCATCCTGTTTTTGCATTTTTTTACAGTGAGCCACTTTACATATTGAGACAAAGTTTGTGATTACTTTTTTATTGATCTTTGTTATACATGGATATCAAGATGATGGAATTAAGAAACATAATTTTAAAGCATTAAACAATAGTAATCTTTCTCCTGTCCACAGATTTTTAGACCTAGTGCCCTATAATTTATTTCATAATGATTAACAAAATGTAGGTGATTAAGTGTTTTATGGTTCAGAAGACAATAAATTAGCTGCTTATCAGTGAGAAATACAAGCCTCTTAACAGATTAACCTGGAATAGTGGGAACTAGACGCAATAAAGCATTAGAAGATAATGAGCACTTTCCCGTAAGGGCAGAAAGTCTGTTCTACAGAAATCATGATGTAAGATATAAATCAGCCGCATGCCAACACAGATTGCCATGCAACCGTTAACCCATCAACAAATAAAAGTGTAGTAATTTTAGCAGATTATAAGAATACACAATTATTAATTTTTATTATGACATTTGTTTATATTTCATTATATATTGTTTAATCTTTTTGCTATGTAAGTCCATTCTTTAAAAAAAAAGCCTTATTTAGTAAAAATGTACCTGATTTATCCATATCATCCATTTAAAAAACATAAAGCAGGTTTTTATATAGGTGGGAGGAGATTTCAGATATCCTATGCTGATTTTTTTTTTATGCACGTTTTTGCCCTTCCAACACATCAACTTTAAAAACTGATTTTCTACCAAATAAATATAATACTAGGGAAATGAAAGGAAAAGCACATAACACACTTAGCTTACCTAAACTGGAGTGTTCTTGTCCAGGACAATTTTTATTTTATACAGAAGAAAGACAATTAATCATTTGCTTAAACCAACATTTTTTTTTCGCACTATAAGGTGCACTGTAAATCCTTTCATTTCCCCAAACATAGTCAATGCACCTTATGTATGAATTTTAACAGTCAGGTTGTAAGGAGCAGTAAAGCCCATCCGCTGAAGTACAGAGTTATACAGGAGTTTCAGTTTAGTTCTCCAGCATCGAGACTGAAGCAGTATTAACATTAGCCACTAACTGTGCTAAGCGCAAGCTCTTTTGCCATTTAGAGGTGAGTATTATCGGCCTGTAGCCTGCTGCTAACTCCGGCTAGCACTGCTGGAGCAGCATTAGCATTAGTCACTCACCACGCTAAGCGCTAGCCTTTCGCCCTTCGGAGGTGAATATTATCGGCCTGTAGCCTACTGCTAACCCCAACTAGCACTGCTGAAGCAGCATTAGCCGCTAACTGTCTTAGTTCTTTTGCCATTCAGAGGTGAGTATTATCGGTCTGTAGTCTGCCTGTTTACCGTGTTAAAACAAGCTAGTGGGACAAACCACTAACTCATATCTGATCATATCTCTCGGGGTTCCTTAGTGATGTCGGGTGGCAATAGCTGCTAACCGTGGCTAGCGCTAGCGGTTAGTCATTAAGGCCAATGCTGCTGCACCCAGCCTTAGTGGACCTGCTGACAGCCCTGTTCCTTACAAGTGTTGCATAATGTGTCTTATAATCCAGTGCGCCTTATAGTGCAAAAAATACAGTATTATTTTATGATTTGACTAAGGAAGCACAACATCGTACTTCAGTGTGTGTACTGCAAACTACTTTATAAGTCCATCCATACTTATTGTAGGGGATAAAGGAGGAAATGACACAGAAATATTTGCAGTGCAGGGAAAAACCCTGAGGACAAGAGTGGGTACTCATGCCAACTGACACGTCTACATGAGCTTCAGAGTATCAGTTTAATTATTAGTTAATAATTGGTAAAAGAGGACAGTAAACTATTTTCTCTGGAAAGCTGTATAAATCATATAACGACTTGCAAATCAATGAATTTTACTTCCTCTGATTTCGCCCACGGTGAACTGCTGTACCAATGTCACAGAGTTTTTAATGTAAACCATTGAGGAAAAACTTGTTGTTGCACAGCTGCAATAAAATCTGATACCAAATTGATTCTAAAGAGCTGGTGATTCAGCCTTTAACAGAATTCCTGGATCTGGTTCTGGCTGATGAACTTTGAGGGCAGGTAACTGGGCAAGACATATATACCGCGCTGTGCTCTTTCAGATGATGCACAAGAGTCTTGGCATTTGGCTCTGCTCTTGGAAAGTGAAGCTGACCAAATATTAGCCTTCATCTTCACTCCAGCATGGATGAAGAAGATGGAGAGATTGCAGTTATTGGGATTGGCTGCAATTTTCCAGGAGGTAAGAGAAAAATATATTTAACTGAAGCATCGAGCCACCAAAAAAAAAAAAAAAAAAAGAATCAATTGCAGTTTGCTGCAATTAATCACAATTAATTGCGTTTCCTTTTTAACACCAAAACTTTTAATGATGTAAATGTAAAGTAAAATAATCAACAAATTGAAATTTTATTTATATCTGTATTTATATCTGTATTTATATATGTGTTTAATTGTATCTTTTTAACTTTGTACACAGATTGTGTCTTTTACACTATGTTTAATACCGGCTGAATTTCAGTCACAACATCTATGTAGAATAAAAAAATGATGAAGGATTGATTCTTTAAGGAGATAAACAGGTGCATTAAACAGACATAGGAGGAACAGAAGCAGCAATGTGTGTGAGTGTGTGTATGTGAGAGAGAGAGAAAGAGAGAATGTGTGAATGAGTGAGTAAGGGGGGATGCAGAGACTCGCAACATAAAAAAAAAGTAATCTGAACGTCTGAGCAGGAGCAATGCTGTGTACAACATTGAGGTCAAATCAGATCAGACGATTAACACAATTAATGCACTGAAAATAACATGGTAAAGTTTCAGTTAACCTTTATTTTCACTCGGGAAAACATTCACAATGTTGCTGAGCATTTACAGCATCAAAGAGATTGAAAACATTAAAGTAGTAAAAAAAAAAAGAATAAATCAACGTTTAATATATATGAATAAAATATATATGTAAAAAAGAAAATTCTAAAAGGTCATATAAGTTAAAATAATTTATAAAATATAAAATAAATAAACTAGTAAAAATAAAAGTAAAGTAAAATAACAAAAATTAAAAGAAAATTATAAAACTAATAATAATAAACTAGGAACATAATAATCAAAATATAAAACTTAGGATTTAAAAAAAAGTAATAATAAATAAATAAAATAAATTAAATACATTTATATAAAAAACAGTCACAGGCTTTCTGGTGGTGTTTAGAAAGTAAAAGTTTAAAATTTAAAAGGTTTAAAGTGATCCAGGAGAGCTGAGCTTCAGCGTTTCCTGTAGTGAATTTCAGCTCACTGGTGTTCTCTCTGCAGCTAAAAGCAGATTTTCCCAGTTCAGTAAAAACTCTCGGTATCTGACAGGTGATCCAGCCACTGAAGCGACTCTGATAATTATTGTTATTAAATGAGATTAAAGAAGAGTTATAAATGATTTATAAATATAAATTAGCCAATTCTCTCAGTGCAGCTAGTGAGGACCAACCAACACTATCATATAGTGTGCAGTGCTGAGTACTGTTAGGGTCGCCAGTACAGTTTTTTTTTCAACAAATAAACACTTAAAGAATTTTAATAATTAAATTAAAAAAAAAAAATCAGGTTAAAATTTTACCTATTCAAACCTAAGCTAAATTTGACAACAGATTAAATCTTAAGCGTAATTCTTATCAGCTTTTGCTCTTTAAGGAACTCAGTAGAGCATGAACTAATGTAGTTTACTGTACACTCTCTGCCTGCTAGTGACATCACCAAATGAACATTAGTTATTGTATCAATCCATAAATTATTAACAATTGGAAAAGCGTTGGAACTACTCTGTAAGCTTTGTGTACTGGTGACTGACTTACGGGAGTTAATAAATTCTCGTCTTCTGCCAATTCCATTTCATTTCATCTTTTATCAGATAAGATAAAGAACTGAAGATCACAGCCATTATTTCCTCTAATACAAGATGTTTCTAAAGATTCAGATTTCACTATTATATTTTTACTAGTATGGATAATAATATGAGATTTACAAATCCATAGAGCTAGTCTGAATAGTCATTCAGCCAGGATTCTTACTGTAACTTAGAACAGTCACTGATTACATGCGCTCTGAAATTTCACTTCCTTATTTTAAATATAATTAATTTTTATAAAAAGTAAACATTTAAGATACGACATCTACAGTTATTTTAAAAAACGGGAATCTTCATTCCATTCTATTATCTCTTCTTATTCAGAAAAGTTACTTATACCTAAGACTATATTTTATGGACCTAAACTGTGCATATATTAAAACTAAATTAGATATATCCCTAAGTTACCATTTGCAGTAGTCAGATTTCATTCATAAATGAGTTTGATAAATGAGTAAAACTCTGTAATTACAATGTATAATTATTTATTACATGTAAAATAAATATTTGTTTATAGTAAAATTGTAATTGTAAATAATTGAGAACAAAACTGTATGTATGAACAAAACTGTGCCCTAGCGTCGCAACATACATACCCCTACCAATGAACCAGCCCAGCTTCCAACATTGTGCTAAATGATCTGGGGTTACTATGAAAAAGAAGAACGATTCAGTTATTTTTAGGTTTATAATTAAAAATCTTTACCATTAAATTACGTTTAAAATGTACAGGTATGGGTTTGGCACACTTTTTCCCCTCCCCCACCAATGACGCCAGTTTTAAAATAGCTTTAGATTTAGCTTGTTTGTTTATCTGTCTAGTGTTTTTTTTATTTAAATAATCTATTGGCTCATATTTAGTTTGTTTACATATTTGTTAATTGTTTAAAAAAATAATAATTTCTAATAGTAGGTTTTAAAAGTGAATTAACAATTAAAAAGTCATGTTTTTCACTGAATTCCAGGTGAAGGAATTGACAATTTCTGGAAGGTTCTTTGTGAAGGGAAAAACTGTGCGGTGGAAATTCCGAATGAGAGGTTTGACTGCTCGTACTGGTACAGTCCTGACCAAAACAAACCTGGGAAGACGTACACCTCCAGAGCCGCTCTCATAGATGGGTAAAACATGTTCACACAGATTCCTCAGTCTTTCTTGAGGACTAAACTAATATATATTATATTGTATTTTCAAATAGGCATATTTAAATATATTTAATTATTTTCATATTGTATTTATTTGTGTTTCCTCACACAGGGTTAATGAGTTTGACCACAGACTGTTTGGCCTGACTGAAGCTGAATCAAGTCAAATGGACCCCCAGCACAAGCTTTTACTCCACTCTACCTATAGGGCTTTCGAAAATGCCGGCATTCCTTTAGAAAAGGCCAGCGGAACCAAAACAGCAGTGTTCATAGGTACAGTTCCATTCAGTATTTTTAAGTTATACTTATTTATTTTTAATAAAAGTCCCATACTTGATCATTTTATATACTGCTTCCAATTTATGTTATAATTACTAATGGGTATTTATAATTAATTTTATTAAGGGATGATGAACAGAGACTATGAGCTGAACAAAATGAAGGGCAACCCAAAAACCATCAGTCACTGGACTGGTACCGGTATTGCTATGAGTATATCAGCTAACCGCATCTCATACGCCTTCAATCTCACTGGACCTTCTCTGGCTATTGACACTGCTTGCTCTTCTTCACTTGTGGCTCTTCACCTTGGATGTCAAGCTATTAAACAAGGTAATGGTAAAGTAATTGATTTTTGAATGTCCCTGGCCAGTGATATTTGTTTGAATATTAATTCAGAGTTTCTGCATTTTACACCATCCCTTGTTCTAGTTTTTGAAATGTAAATATAAATGGTAACTGATTTTTGAGGAGTACAGTAAATTAAAGAGTAAATTTCCTTTTTTTAATTATTACTTACGCAAAAGTATTAAAAAGTATTAAATGTCTGGATGACTTGAGTAGATCATCTATAGTTCAATTTTTTTCAGGCCTACCATGTGTAAACTTTTTTTCTGTGCCTACTGGCAGTATTTAAACCTTTTAATTGTATGTCTTCATTTAAACCACTCACCTATTCTCATTGTTTTTACTAAAGTATAAATGTTATATCCTTATCTTAGGGGACTGTGAGATGGCCCTGTGTGGTGGTGTGAGTTGCATTTATGATCCACAACTTTTTGTGGCTCTCAGCAAAGCAAAGATGATCTCTCCCGACGGCACCAGTAAACCTTTCTCCAAGGACGCAAATGGCTACGGAAGAGGAGAAGGTTGTGGAGTTGTTTTGCTCAAACCTCTGAAAAAGGTCAATTTCTATCCATAATTTGCTGCTGAATATTCACCAAAATCTCAGTTTGTTCAGTATATCAATTGATGTGACTGTTTTTTGAATTTAAGGCTATAGCAGACTCTGACCATATCTGGGGCATTATAAGCAAGACTGCTGTGAACCAAGATGGCCACACTGCAAGTCCAATCACCAAGCCATCTATGGTACAACAGGAGGAGCTTCTCAGGACCCTCTACAACGCAGAGAGTGACGTGGCCAGGGTTCAGTACATTGAAGCACATGGGACTGGAACACCAGTGGGTGACCCCATTGAAGCCAACACCATATCTAATATCATTGCTAAAGCACGACCCGCTGAGTCTGGCGCTCTTTGTATCGGCTCAGTGAAGGGTAACATTGGACACACTGAGTCTGCTGCTGGAGTAGCAGGGCTAATTAAGGTACTCCTAATGATGAAACATGAAACCATTGTGCCTTCATTGTTCTACTCTGAGGACAATGCCAGTATAGATACTAAGGCTCTGAATATTAGCATCCCCACAAAATCAAAAACATGGGAAATGACTGAGAATGTTGGGAGGATTGCTGGTATTAATAATTTCGGTTTTGGGGGAACAAATGCACATGCAGTGATCAAACAGTACAGAGAGAACACCAACGTTCCTAAAACTAAAAAGAGTACAAAGCCCCTTCAGTATTATGTCCTTTCTGGAGCTTCAGAAAAATCCCTTGCTATGATGATTGAAGACACCATTGAAAAACTTGACACAGCAAAATATTTAGATATAGCAAGCCTTGCATACACTTCCGCATGCAGGAGAAGTCATTTAAAGAATGAATACAGGAGGGCTTTTCCATCATCAAGCTTGGCTGATCTGAAAGAGCATCTTCTTTTGGCTAAACACAGAAAGATCGAACCTTCACAGTTAGATTCGAGGCTGATTTTTGTTTTTTGTGGAAATGGCCTTACCTATCAAGGCATGTGCAGACAGCTCTTGAAAGAACAGCCTGTTTTCAGAGAAAAAGTGAGAGAAGTTGAACATCTTTTCCAGTGCTACCAACAAATTAGCATGCTAGACCTCCTGGAAAAGGACTCAGAAGACAGAGATCAATTTTCAAAGCCTGAAGTCATTCAGCCACTCCTTTTTGCAATACAGATTGCCATATATGAACTTTTGAAAAGCTGGGGTGTCAGACCAGAAGCTGTGCTTGGCCACTCTGTAGGAGAGGTAGCAGCTGCACATTGCTCAGGACTGCTGTCTCTTGAAGACGCAGTGAAGGTGATCCATCACCGTAGTTTTCTGCAAAGCAGAGTAACTGGTGGCAAGATGCTTGTTGTCAGTAACATGGTAGTATCAGAAGTCTCAAAACTCTTACCATCTTATTCAGGAAAGGTTTGCTTGGCTGCCTGCAACAGCCCTCTATCTTGCACCCTGTCAGGTGACGCAGACTCAATCGACAGTGTGCTCAACAGGTTAAGCAGTTTACCAAACAGCAAAGAGCTCTTCCTTCATGCTTTGGACGTCCCGGCTGCCTACCATAGCCATAAAATGGACCCGATACTCTCAGAGATAAAGGATCGCATTGGGTTCCTAAAGAAAAATGAAATGGCAACAGAGTTGTATTCTACTGTGACAGGGAACATGGCCAGCAACAGTGATTTTTCTACTGGTGAATACTGGGCTCAGAATGTCAGGGAGCCAGTAGCATTTGAAAAGGCTGTGAGGTCTGTTGGCAAAGACAAGAAAAATGCAGTTTTTGTGGAGATAGGCCCGAGAAGAGCGTTGCAGCGAAATATTGTAGAAATACTGGGCAGAGAAACCAGAGTGTTCTCTTCTGTTCAACCAGAAAAAGACCACGAGACAATGCTTACACTTGTGCCCAAACTGTTTGAAGCTGGATGTAATGTAGACTGGGCCCAGTTCTACAGAGGCTGTGAAACCAAGCCAGCTGCTTTCCCAAAGTATCGGTTTGACTGTGTCAAGAAGCCCTTAATTTTTGAATCTATGCAGACAGGATCTACAGGTAGTCATCCTGTGCTTGCACAGACAAGCAGAGACAGCACTGAGTTTGCCTGTAATCTCACCTCCAACTCACTGTCCTACTTAAACCAGCACAAAAACAATGGAATAGCCATCATTCCAGGTGCTTTTTACGCTGAACTTGGCCTTGCATCTTGCATAGCAGCTACAAAACCAAAGGTTCCACTCAACACACTGCAGCTCCATGTAAACTTTCAGAGACCATTTGTATACAGTCAGAACCCAACAGAGATGAAAGTGACACTCAAAACAGCTAAAAATGAGACCAATTTTAATATTCATTCCAGCAGTGCAACATTTGCCTCTGGTAGTGTTACGCACAGAATTGAAGGTCAGGGAATTGAAGAGCCGAGAATCTTTCTGGAAAGCATTTACAAAAGATGCACTTCAGTCATGAGTTCTGAAGAACTCTACAAAAACCTGAATATGGGTGGGTTTCAGTATGAATCTGTCTTCAGAAATGAAGGGACTGTTCATTATGGGGAACATCTCAGGGAGGCCATCTCAACAGTATCTGTTCCTGAGGAGCTGCTTGCCCAGTTGCATGACTATTGCATTCACCCCGTAATTCTTGACTATTTTATGCAGCTTCTTCCAGTCACTGTAGCTGGAACTGCTATGTCAAGACCTGGCTTTCCCATTGGAATAGGCAGGCTGTCTGTTCTTGAGCCCCTACAAAAAGATATGGTCATTTACCTGAGAGCCACTAACATTGAGACTGAAAATTTGGAGGTGTGTGGCTGTTTCACAGACAAAGATGGCAAGCTGTTGGTTGAGATCAGGCAGGCACAACTGAAATACCTTAAAGGTCCATCCTATCTCGTTAAGGAATTTTTTTACCATACTGACTTTAAAGTCAATTCTGAAAATCAAAATTCTACACCAAAGACTCCTTTCCCCAAAGCTTTGGTATTTGCTGATCATTTAGGACTTGCGGAAGCCCTCAAAAAGCATTTGGCTCCAACTTCTAAGTACATTTCCTTTAAACATGCAGAAGAGTTGCTGCATGAGGGATTTCAAGCACTGATGCTGAAATTGAATATTTCAGATGTGAACAAGCCCTTTGATGAAATTTTGTTTATCTGGAGTGATACTAATCTTACCACATGCAGTGCTGATCGAACTCTGGAGACAATGGTCAACTGCTGTGAAGTCTTCCGGAAAATTGTTACTGCACTTAAATCAGGCAGTTTCCCACACTCAATCAGAACAGTAACTTACAGAGCTTCAGAAACCACAGTAGACCAAGTCACTCTAGGATTTGTGCTGTCTGGTATGATAAGGGCATGCGCGGCAGAGGTCTCAGAACTCCTCTTCCAGCTTGTGGACATCAGCTCAGTTTCTTCTCAGGATGTGGCGGCTTTTGCTCAGGTTCTTAAGTCGTACCCATGTCACAAATACCCAGAGTTGCTGGTGAAAGATGGACAGATTCTGAAGTCGAACATTGTGCGCACATCCTTGAGAAATTCTCTTACATCCAAGAATAGTGTCCAGGTATCCCCCCCTGAAAACTTTGTCTTACAGACAGC
Source organism: Astyanax mexicanus (assembly GCF_023375975.1). Classification (NCBI taxonomy): domain Eukaryota; kingdom Metazoa; phylum Chordata; class Actinopteri; order Characiformes; family Acestrorhamphidae; genus Astyanax; species Astyanax mexicanus. The sequence goes on along the minus strand of NC_064410.1, from coordinate 14,621,971 downwards.
CAAGCCTTACACAATTACTGGCTTATCAGCAATTCAGGCTGAAGACTCCAGCGCTCATATCAAAGAGAACAACGTGGAGATTCAATTGAGCAAATTGTGTGTTCATTCCTCAGACTACTATCCCGTCAGTGTTTCAGGTCTGAAGTTTGGCCAGACAATTTACTGGGACAATTACGCCACACAAGACCACAAGCTTCTAGCCCTTGACTTCAGTGGCACAGTCACAGCTGTGGGAAAGGCAGTTAGCCGTCTTAAAGTCGGAGATCACATTGTTTCCTGTTATCCTGTAGCCGCATCCTCCAAAATTGAAATCCCAGAGGATGTGTGCTACAAGACAAAGAAAGTTCAATTTTTAAGACATGCCCCTTGTGTGTCCTTCTTGGCACTTTCATGGGAAATTCTGCACCATGCCTTGCCTAGGGTAAAACAGCAGAGAAAATTAGGCATCTTCTCTTCAACACCCAATGCATGCTTCCTTACAGTCCTAACCATGACTGCTTCCAAATCAGGATGGAATGTTGTTGTAGGGACAAACTTAAATGGTCCCATTCAAACTGCAAAAAAAATTCGATGCATGGGTCCTTTTGCCTCCATTCGACAGAACTCTGTTTTCAGAAGTGTGCAGACTTAACTCTGTTAGGTACATTGTTCCCATTTGTGAGGACCAATGTTCGCTTTCTCTTTGTGAAACAATCCTCAGAGAAGAAAACTGCAATGCTTGTGTACACCCCATTCAAGTCTCTAGAGTTCTAGAGAAGGGGTCACTCAAATTATGGAAGCCTCAGATCTACAAATGGCTCAAGTCCATGCATTTGGATGTCAGGTCACTGGACCTCCCAGTAGTCACCTTCCAAAAAGTGACATCTGGAAGCATAGACATCTTGCCAGTGGAGAACTCTGAATCGTACTTCGGTTCCAAGACAATACGCACAATTACGCTAAGAGACGAGAATCCCAGAATCCAGTCTGATATTCCATTTCTGTTAGGAGCAAAGCAGCTTTTTCAAAAGCGATCTGTGTACATTGTGACGGGTGGACTTTCTGGACTTGGCTTTGAAACTGTAAAGTTCATTGCTCAGAGGGGGGGAGGTCATATTGTGATCCTCTCAAGAAGTGCTGCTAGTCCAGAGATGCAACAAGAAATCAGCACTGTTAAAAATCAAAATGATGTTGAGATACTCAGTTTACAGTGCGATGTTTCAGTCATTAGACAAGTGGAGAAAGTGATCTCTGTCATTGGACAAACTTTCCCAATGTGTCCAATTAAAGGTGTCTTCCACAGTGCAGTGGTCCTTCATGATGGTTTAATTGAAAGCCTCAACAGAGCTCTCTATGAGAAAGTCTTGAAGCCCAAAGTCTGTGGTGCTCTCAATCTACACCACGCCACAAGGCACTGCAAACTAGATTATTTTGTGTGCTACTCATCAATCTCTTCCTTCATAGGCAATGCATCCCAGTCAAATTATGCTGCAGCTAACTCATTTCTAGACACCTTTTGCCATTACAGAAGAAACATTGGACTTGCAGGACAGTCCATCAATTGGGGTGCTCTGAACCTTGGTCTCCTGTTAAACAAAGACCATTTCCAAAGGTTCCTTGAGTCAAAGGGCATGGCAATTATGGAGGTGAATGAAATTCACCAGTGCTTGCAGGAATGCCTGCTTTTGAACAGACCCCAGCAGGTAATTTGCAAATTTAATTTTAGAAACTTGAGGACCCACGTACTCTCACAAAACGCCTCCCTCAGGATGCGTTTCTCTGCTTTGGTTCAGGAGGCGTTCAGAAATGACCAGATAGCAGAATTGGAGACGACCAAATCCAAATCATCCCCACATGAATATGTGAGGTCTGTCCTCTGCAACACTCTTGGTGTGAAAGAGGAGAAGCTGAGTGAAGACATGACCCTCGCTGATCTAGGGGTTGACTCCATGTTGGCCATGACTCTGCAAAACCTCTTTGCCCAAGAAAAAGGTGTGAATATTCCCCTGGTCAAATTTCTTGATTCAAGCACCACATTGGCTGCACTGGCGGCAGTTGTGGCAGAGGCAGATAGTGGGGAAATTGATTTGACAGATAGTTCAGAGCCTAGCCTAGCAAATATACAATCAAATGAAGAATCAACAGCACTTTAAGTGGATGCTAAACTCGTTTAATTGACAGAGATGGTGGGGGTTCTATAGTAGCTAAGAATAACAGTTCACATTAGTAAAAAAAACTAAAATAATTCATTACAGAATTTGCATGTCTTTCAAACAAAAACTCATATCTCTAACATTTTACAGAAAAAAGGCAAAAAAAGGAAGCCAATGTAAAAATATTTAATGGCAAATAATTTTTAGCATTTCTATTGTGATGAAGAAAAATCAACTGCCTGAATGACATTATGCTAAAAAGTAAAATATTACAAAAATGACCAGTTCAAGACACAGTCAAGCACAATGGTAACAGTGACTATATGTTTCATAACGAGAGTCACTTAAGAAAATGTCCATGTAAATGTTTATAATTTAAATTTCATGTTTTTGTTTAATTGAAGTTTTTTATGTTCAGGAACCCAATGCTGTTATTATTGTTTTAACATACGCAGTTACAATCTGTTTCTTTCTCAGAAAAGTTAAGATACATGTAATTGCTGTGATTTTACGTTTTTTTGATGTCTGAAAAAGTGTAAAATGTAAAAGGTCCGGTTGTTTTTATGTGGTACCATACATATAACAACTCCATGTGTTAATATTCAACAAATAAATTAATGCTGAAAATGAATTTTTTGGTTCTGCATTATTGTTTTTTTTTGTTCAGCTGGATGAAATGTCACAATTCAATAATCACAGGAAATTTTGGTTATTACAGTTGCAACCATTCATGTAAGGAATAAAAAATCTAAACACACAAATAATGGCTGTAATAATAAATATAAAATATCCTATATAACACAGTTCAAATGATTGCATAATTAAAGGGAGTTACTGTCCTCATGCCAGTCTAGTTTATTGTCGATGTGCACTCCCAGATATTTGTTGTCATCCACAGTAAATGCTCCTAAGTACTCTCATTTCTGATTTTCACAAGAAAGATTACACTAATAGTGGATAACACAACTCTTTAAGTTGTGGGGAAAGACTCCTAACTCTTTATTCTCCTTCCTGCGAGACAAAGATTCAAATGTAAGGATTGGAGGATTAGAGTGTAATACAGAGGTCCCTGATCCCATCGTGTGATCGGAAATCGGGGCTGATGACAAAATTTTCAAAGGATCGGAATTGGAACTGCACTATACTTTGAATATAAATAACCATTGTACCCACATTGTACTTATATGGGATAATATTTCAAAAAATGTAAGGATCGGTCCCTACTGCTGTTTTATGACCACAATCAAATGTATCTCTATAAATATTGTGCAAATATATTTTAATAACACAATATAATATTTTATAGCATTGCCCATCCCTGTTATATATGTATCAGTGTTTTAATAGGTATGATTATTATTATTATTATTATTATTATTATTATTATTAAATTACTATATGTGAAATAAAATTTGGCAGCACATTGTTAGGAAGAGAAATAAAATGGCAGTAGAAACTAGAATGTTCTGAGTTTAGAAAGTAAAAGCTGGAAAAGGAACCTTGGTCTAGTGTGTGTTGGGCCAATTAAATATCCCTTAACTGCATTTTAATTGATCACAGTTGTGTGGGTGCAGACTCATATGGCAATAGAGTTCTACCTTTTAGGCTTCTATCCCCTTTGACTACTAATGTATTTACTATATGTATTAATTTTGATACTGTGAGTTTGGCAAGTTGGTACACAAAATATTATCATAATTAGCTGTTATATATTTTTTTATATATTATTTTATATATTTTATATATAATAAGAATATTTTTTTACATTTTATATGTTTGTAAATGTTGCAACAGCCTGCTGCACTTAATTACAATTAACAACTGCCTCTGTAATATTTTCTATTATTGTTTTAGATGTGAGTAGGCTCTACTAGTGTCCAGCATAACCACACTCAATAACTAAGTTTAATAAATTAATGAATAAATGAATAATTAATTCTTTAAAAAACATGTGCTTGTCTGCTCAGTTTTATCTTCTTCAGTGAAAGTGCACACAGTGTATAGAACAAAAACAAGGTATAATAATTGAAAGGTATAATAATTGAATTTAAAAATAAACTTTTTAAAAGCAGTCAGGAAGACTGAAACTGTAGCTTCATATTGTGTTCGAGACTCATGTACCCAACATAAAGCAAACACGCTGGTTATTTCTGTCTCTGCAGCGCCCCCACCTGTACCATAGGTGTGGATGATGTGTCTGTACCTTGGTATGCAGACACGTCACAATATGCAGATCAATCAATCAATGCTGACATCCAACCATCTGCATCTCACTGCTATCAGAGATACACTGCAGCTGCTGCAACTCAGCCAATCAGCTCTCCCTCCTACCCCGCCCCTAAACCCACACATCACCCAGTGCCCCTCCCAACCTACCCCTTCCATTTTTAGCCTTTTAAAATTTGAGCTGAGGGTGGAGTCAGCAAAAATCTGGGGATTTAATTACACTTTAACAATTCTGTGGCATTTGTTGCAGTTTTTTGCAGCACTCTGCTTACTCTCCTGCATTTTCTCTCTCAGCAGGGATCACAGTTGTGTGGGTGTGAAACTGTGTTTAATTTTCAGCAGCTCTTAGTCCATAATAACGCACCTCCACAGCGCCATCTACAGACGGTTACCCATATCAGAAACGAGTTTCACCTTTTAGGCTTAACTAGTACTGAAGTGTTTCACCCCCAATCCTTCAAAAACTTCAAAAACTTTATAACTTTATAAACACTAGAACAAACTCCAAAGCGATCAACACACTACAGTATATCACCATGAACGAGTCATGAAGCTAACAAGCTAGCTTCTCTGTGATGTTTTTGAATGGGAAGCTTCGCCCAACAGAAGTCCATAATGCTTGTGGTCACTTGATCTATGGGCAGCTCCAGTAGTTCCAGAAATTCCAGAGCTGAGGTTTTTGATCATAAGTAATTAAATAATGCATTAATTTACGTTTATAAAGCAAACTTTCCTGTATATGTAACTGCATTGATAGACTTTCTTTTAAAGTAAAAATGGGTTTAAAGAGATGTTTTGAATCTTGTATGGTAGTAAAAGCATTCATGTCCAAATTTTAATTGATATAGTTAAATGTTAAGTGGGATGTTTTAAAATCAGACTTTCTAACAAGAACACATTTATTTCCTAATAAGTCCATGTAATTGTAACTTTTTTATTGAGCAATAAGAGATATGTACAAAATCGAAAAATGATTTGCTGTTTTTTCCCTTTTGAACATAAACTGTGCTAAAACACTGGTTAAGTGACATTAATGTATATAGCATGTATGTAGTATTTTGTTATTTTTGTTATAAATATTCAGTAACAAGAATAAAAACTACCCCAATCTGTTCTTTTATTGTATTAACAATGGTAATTGAGTGTGCTGTAATATGCTTTATTATACATGTTATTTTGATTCTGGAGTCAGTGTTACGTCTGGTTGTTTAATTGTCTTGTCCTGTAAAAAAGGGGCTGCAGCTGTGAGGTGCTAGGATTAGCCTATAAACTATAAACTAAGTGTCACGTCTTTATAGAGAGAGTCAGAGAAGAAGCTTGAAAATGAGAGAAAGAAAACAAGAGGGGAGAAAAAGAAAAGAGCAGCCATGTGTTCACACTGCCAGGCGATAACTCACTTATGTTGCCCAAGTTCTTGTGAGTGTGCTCGAGGCTGCTAGCGATGTCTTGTGTGGGCGTGTATTTGGGGATATGAGTGAAGGAATCAAATGTTCTGAGAGCAGAGGATGGGGAATGATTTGAAACATAATTTTTATTCCTGTCTAAAATATATACACAAATGTAAATAAAAAAGATACACACAAGATATTATGTTTTATTTCACATAACGGTAGACATGAATTAAAGACATGTAAATTGTGTAAAACAAATTCCCGATACCTTCAATAACCATCTATTTCAGTCAGTGTAACATTTACAGGGTATCTGCATGTATGGAGAAATTAAATTTAATACCTCTTAGAAACACAATCAAGACCTCTTTCACATAACAAAATAACAAAGCACACTATACCAATATTCATATTTAATTTATATACTTTACTGTAAACTTGTGATTCCTGTATTTTGCAAATATAAACATGCACAAACATACATTAAAAGGTTTGCACAAACAAAAATGTAATTGTTTTGACACTTAACAAAGGGTCCAATGCAAAATAAGTTACATTTACACTTCCCTATGTCTATAGTGTTGTAAAATCAGTGAGCTTGAACACTGGAACTGTTTTTACTGTCTGTGGCATTTTTAAGATCTTTGGGAAAAATATGTTTTAAATTCAAGTTAAGGTTAATTTAATTAACAATAATACATTTGAAAGCTTTTTAACAGTCTGCGGACAGCCTGTTTCATCAGGCTCAATTTAGAAAAAAATAATAAAAATAGGGGTAAAACTTCATTAGTAAATAAAATTTTTGATTTGATATAATAAAGAAGAACTGGGTTTTCAATCATTGTTAGAGATTTCTAGCTTTTTTAAATTTTCTGCTTCACACAATCTTAATTTCACAAAAATGAATCTTTATTTGATTTTCTCATTTTCTCCCAAAGTCTAGTCATATAATCCTACATACGTCTGTTACAAAATGCAAAAATGTAAACTTTGAGGATTGAGAAAAAAAATTCCCCCTGAAATTCTAATTGTGAGGAGCAGACATGAAAGAGTACACAATTGGAAATATGAATAAAAGGCAATTTCACCCAATGGAACAAAATAGCCACACACTGTCAAAAAATAGAACTGAATAAATGTTAACCTGACCCTTTTCTACATCATCAGTCAGCCTTTCACTCTAATGACTGTCAGAAAATCATTCACATTCAGAATCACACACAGTAAGAGGCTGAACCAGACCGTCCAGTCCAGCAGGTTTACTGAGGAATCTGTACATCATGCTTCCGACAATCCTGACAATGATAGTACTGTGATTCGATTGACCATAAAATGTAACATTCTTATCTATAGAACATGTTCGGACATGTTTTCTACCTTTTTTTTATCTTTGGCTTAGTTTTACTTAATCTTTCAACCAAAAAAAAAACAAGGCTAAGCAGAATATCAAACAGGCATAAAGTGCTGGTCCAAATTACATAAGTATCCATTGTAGCTTCATTATATAGCAAAACTTTATTAAAGTTCCATTGAAATTCCTGAAATAAGCTGTTGAGGCATCTTTAGGTGCGTCCTGAGACTTTCAGGATCCATGAGAGTTCACCACAGTCTTGTATCTAAAAAGAAGAACAGATAAAATCAGATTTCCTAGATTTCCATGGATTTCTTCAACAGATGTAATTGACTAACAAGTTCCGTTTGGCACTGCAGCTGTAAGGCTTGAGCTCATGAAATTTACTTAGTAATTAAATGTAGAGTTGTTTTATAAACAGAATAGTTTATAGTAGTTACTGAATAATTCAAAGTCAATTCTGGATGTTATTTAGTAGCTACTGAAAAGTTCATAATGGATACTGAATATCTCATAGTTGTTACTGCCTAAAAATATCTAATTGAACCAGTAATCCAGTTTAAATATTGTGTTGTCCAATGTGCAAAAATACATACAGACACATGTAAACTGTAGATGCAGTGCCTCTAAAAGTATTTACACACTTGACAAACTTTAGTAATTTTCTCAAGATTTCTTTATAATGCAAAGAATAACTAAAATTATGAAGTATCACCTGAAACAAAAATAGCTTCACACAAGTACAACATAATCAGACAACACAATAGTGTTTATTATTAATATATAACTATTATTAATGTTGAGTTCCATTAATGATACCAATGTTAGAAAACTTTTGTTTACAGGGTGTTGTACAGTGTCATAAATCCCATTCTCAAGTTCAGAGCACCTCCACACATTTTGAGGAGAGTTTGTGATGATTTAGGCCTGCAGTTAGCACCATGCAATAAGCTTTCTTAACTTGTTAGCAACATTATCATTGTAGCTTTAGCCTAAACCAAAAAATGCAACTTCAGACCCCAAATATAACTTGGTTCTTTGACTATATTTGGTGTAAAACTGGAAATTTGGGAAGAAACTTACCTTGTCTTACCAGTTTGTATTGATCACCTCAGTGATGGACCCTCCAGAAACATTCATGTATTCCCTGCTCTGTTTGGTTTCCTCTGGCTTGTTCACACAAACCCAATCCACATCCCAAACACCACCAGCCTGCCCTCTCTCTTTCTCCACCCCCTCTTCCCCACACAGGACAGTTGGAGGGTGGCTCATTTGGAAATCAGCTGCTGATACGGCACAGTGATGTTCCCCAGGTACCAGAATATCCAGAACGCCAGGCTGAGGAAGATAATGATGGGGCCGGAGATCACAAAGAGGTCCCAGAAGCTGAGGGGAGCGAATATGCCCAGGAGAAAGATTATCAGACCCACCACGTCGAAGACAATAGCCAGAATGAAAAAGCCGACGCAGCGGCCCACAAACTCTGAGCATTTCATCCCTCCTGAGAGACCGAGACGAGACACACTGAGGCTTTAACAGTAAAAGCAATAAGTCTAAAGTAAAAAAAAACAACACCAACACAACTACATTCCTGCTCCCTGACTTTCCATCCCAACACCCAGCCGGGGCAGGGCCTGCTCAGAACCAGTTCCACAGCTCCAGCTATGCTGCCAAACGTCTGGCGGCTTAAAGAGTTTCAAAAGTGATCATTCTAGGCTCAAGAAAGAATTAATCCTCATTACTGTATTGCACAATGTGAAGGACACATGACTTTATTATATGACATGTTGCTGCACTGCTATTATTACAGGTCTGTCTACTCACGTCCAGTGCCTTAAAAAACTATTCATAACCCTTGAAAGATTTTCCACATTTTTTTTATATTTTACCCACAAAACTTACATTTATTTAATTGGGTCTTTAGATGATAGACCCACACAAAGTGTGAAAAGAATATAATACATGATTTTCAACAGTGAATACAAATCTGTGAAAAGTGTGGTGTGTATTTGTATTCCATCCCCTTTAATCTGACAACCCTAAATGAAATCCAGTGTGATCTTTTATCTTCAGAAGTCACTTAGTTTATAGAGTTTTTCTGTGTATAATTTAGTCTCAGTATAATTACAGCTGTTCTGTGAAGGCCTCAGAGGTATGTTAGAAAACACTGATCAAACAGCATTATTAAGACCAGTGAACAAACAGCAACAGGTCATAAATAAAGCTGTGGAGGTTTTAAAGCATTTAAACAGTTGAAACTGTGAATGATTAAGTGTTGTGAAGCTTTTTAAACGTGTCTCAATGCTGACATCTACTGCCCAGTTTAATGTACTGCAGCAGCTTTTTCATTCAGTCTTATTCACACAAATAAACCATTACTACAACAGAAATGTGTGAGTTTGATATTTTTAAACTAAATAAATATATCACTCTAATATAAGAGTCTCCAGGTTATATAAGAGTAGAAGCTGAAAATGTTTTTATTAAAAAAAAAAAAAGTTGGGGTTTATATACATATATAATATAAATGGGGGGGGGGGGGGGGGGGGGGGTATTTAAAGTGAGGATTTTTAACGGTTTTCTTCTCTCTCTTAGTCATTTACAGTTAGGTAAGCGGATTTACCTCACGGATAAGGGACCTGTGCAGTATTTCGTTTAGGTGGTTAGGACAAATGCTTAAAGGTTTTATCAACAGTTCCACAAAAGGACCATAAGCTCTCAATGTCAATGAACAAACTGGATTTTATGTAAAATTTGAAAGTGTATTTTTGTGATCTTGTTAGACATGTAGTATTCTTAAGGTAAAGGTCCTTCTACAAACAATACCATCAATAAAATGCTTCCAATAAAAATGTTGTATATGTTTCTAATATATTTATTGTTGCAGCAAAAAAAAAATACAACATATATAAAAAAAAAAAATAATAATAATAATAATAATGGCTTTTAACAATGTACTGTATTCTCTGCAGGGCACATGGAGGTCAAAAATCGCTCATACAAAAGCATATCACCAAAACTATCAAGACCTAAAGGCATTTTTTTTAAGATAGCTGTCATGGTTTGTACAGAATTGCAGACACGAGCAGATACTGACAAAAGTATATAAAGTTTATTATAACAATAAACAGACAAAATGGGTGATCACCAATAAACAGAGCAACGAAGACAAAACCATACCATAAACGAGAAACAGTCCAGGTAATACACAAGCAAGCCAGTATCAGAGGCAAAGGCAATAATCGGCGTCGAGAAAACAAAAGCAAGGTCATACACAAGATAAACTGAAGACAAGAGATATAGAACGCTTTGTAATGAGGAGAACCTACAATACGCGGCGTGGGTGTTTGTGTGGCGTGCACCTTTATAGTGCCAGTAATCAGTATTCGGGACTTCCTGGAGGAAGCAGGTGAGGTGTCACGTGATCAGGTGAGTGCGTGATGTCAGCGGGTGGTGCATTCTGGGTAGTGTAGTTGTTGGCCTGAGAACCTCCGTTAGAGCTTGGTGTGGAAGGGACAGAGGAGCTAACAGCACCAGACGTGACAGTACCTCCCCCCAAGGGAGTCGGAACGGAGCCGGAACGGGGACGACCACGATGACGTCCACCCGACGGACAGGGAGTACTGGCGGGAGGACCAGGCGTAGCCTCAGAGGTGCCGGACAGGCGGGCGTTGTGAGACTGGGAACCCCGACGCACCGGAGCCGAAGAAGAGAGTGAGCGCTTGGGACGCCCACGGGGTCTAGGAGCAGGCTTACCAGGGTGACGGGCATGAAATTCGGCCAGTAGAGCAGGATCCAGCACGTCACCGGCGGCAACCCAGCAACGCTCCTCAGGGCCGTAACCCTCCCAATCTATGAGGTACTGGAGCACACCGCCACGCCTGCATGAATCCAGCACCTCTCGAACCGCATAGGTAGACGAATCCTCCCCCTCCACTGCCGCGGGCGGCACGTCATCAGGAATACCCTCAGCAAGCGGACCTGGGACAAGAGGCTTGAGCAGAGAGACATGGAACGAGTTATACACTCTGTACTGAGCAGGCAACTCAATCTTATAAGTCACCTCGTTCACCTGAGACAAAACCTTAAATGGGCCAATATACTTAGGCAGCAGTTTCCTACAGGCCCCCTCCAACCTCAAGTCCCGGGTCGACAACCACACCCTGTCTCCAGGTTGGTATTGGGGGGTGGTACCACGGTGTCTGTTGGACTGCTCCTTATACTTGCGTAAAACCTCCGAGATCTGCTGATGCGTCTCCTCCCACACCTGCTCACTCCGCTTCATCCAGTCGTCAACAGCAAGTATCTCAGTGGACGATGCTGTCCACAGAGCCAACGGAGGCTGATAACCCAGAATGCACTGAAAGGGAGTGAGACCAGACGTGGAGTTAATTAGGGAGTTTTGGGCTATCTCAGCCCAAATCAAATACTGTGACCATTCAGAAGCATGTTTAAAGCAGTATAGCCTTAAAAACTTTCCCAACTCCTGGTTTACCCTCTCACATTGACCGTTGCTAGTGGGGTGAAACCCAGAAGTGAGACTCACGTGTACACCTAAGTGTTCAAAGAACGATTTCCATACCCGGGAAGTAAATTGAGGACCTCTATCTGACAAAATGTCCTCCGGGACCCCAAAATGTCTGAAAATGTGTGTGTATATAGCTTGGGCTGTCTGAAGAGCAGTAGGAAGTGCAGGAAAAGGGATAAATTTAACCCCCCTAGAAAATCTGTCTACAACTGTAAGGATAGTAGTGTAACCTTCAGATTCGGGTAAATCAGTAACGAAATCTACAGCTATGTGAGACCATGGTCTTTCAGGAACAGGCAGAGGACATAGTTTACCAGCTGGAAGGGTTTTGGGTGTTTTGCATTGTGCGCAGACTGAACATGAAACTACGAAAGCTTGAATGTCAGCTCGCATGGTTTCCCACCAATACCAAGCTGAGATTAGTTGTAGCGTACGTGTAACACCAGGGTGACCAGAAGTAAGGGCAGCATGTGCCCAGCCAATGAGTACGAAATTGTTCGAGTACATAAATCTTGTGAGGAGGACAACCCTCCGGAGGTTGTGTGTTAGCTAGACTCTGCTGAATGAGGTCATCTAGTTCCCATCTAATAGCTGCTACTCTAACAGTGGGTGGCAGAATGTGTTCAGGCTCGGAAGCGCGGCATGTGTCGTCTGGGGAACTGAAAACACGGGATAAGGCATCAGCCTTAGTATTACGGTTGCCTGGACGAAACGAGATAGAAAAATTGAAGCGAGAGAAAAACAATGACCAACGAGCTTGACGGGGGTTTAGGCGTTTAGCTGTACGGAGATATTCTAGTTTCTTGTGATCAGTTAGAATGGTGAATGGATGTGCAGCACCTTCCAGCCAGTGACGCCACTCCTCTAGAGCCAGTTTAACAGCCAGCAGCTCTCTATCCCCTATCCCATAATTACGCTCCGCTGGTGACATTTTCTTTGAGAAAAAGGCTATGGGATGTAGTTTAGGCGGTGAACCGCTGCGTTGGGAGAGAACTGCTCCTATGCCAGTATTAGAAGCATCGACTTCAACTACAAAGGGTAGGTCAGGATTAGGAGTTTTGAGAATGGGGGCAGAGACGAAGGCGGCTTTTAACTTTTGGAAAGCTTGGTCGGCTTCAGGGGACCACTTAAGAACTTTGGTGGCATTCTTAGTGAGTGCTGTAAGTGGGGCAGCAATACCACTAAAGTTTCGTATGAAACGCCTGTAAAAATTTGCGAACCCTAAGAAACGTTGGAGGTCTTTGATGGATTGGGGAACTGGCCAACTAGTTACGGCGTCTACCTTCGAGTCATCCATGAGAACACCCTGAGAACTGATGACATAGCCGAGAAATGCGACTCTCTGAAGGTGGAACTCGCATTTCTCGGCTTTAGCATAGAGGTTGTTTTCTAATAGTCTTTGAAGAACCGAACAAACGTGTTGAACATGCGAGTCAAGATCGGGGGAATAAATCAAAATGTCATCTATAAAAAGAGTGACGTGTTTTCCAATCATGTCCCTAAATATGTCATTCATAAATGACTGGAATACTGCGGGGGCGTTAGCGAGACCATAGCTCATAACCAGATACTCGTAGTGGCCATTGGTGATAGTGAACGCTGTTTTCCACTCGTCCCCTTCTCTAATGCGAATCAAATTATACGCACTACGCAGATCGAGCTTTGTGAAGTAAGAAGCCTGACGTAGTTGCTCAAGCGCACAAGGAATGAGGGGCAAAGGGTAGGCAAACTTCTTAGTTATGGCATTCAAACCTCTATAATCAATACAGGGTCTCAGCCCCCCGTCCTTTTTCTTAACAAAGAAAAACGGCGAACCGACAGGGGACTTTGACAGCCGAATGAAGCCCTGAGCTAACGCTTCGGTAACATAATCGTTCATAGCCTTTTCCTCATCGAGAGTGAGGGGGTAGACTCTAGCTTTGGGTAGGGTGGCACCCTCCACTAGGTTGATAGCACAATCATAAGAGCGATGCGGAGGTAATTTAGTAGCGTTATCCTTGCTAAACACCTCTAAAAAATCTGAATATTCAGCGGGTATAACAATGGGATCAGAAACCTCAGGACTTTCTACAGAAGTGGACTGAATGATAAGACCATCCAAGGCTAAACAATGTTCATGACAGTGAGAAGACCAAAACGTGATATCCCCATCGCGCCAGGAGACAGTGGGATCGTGGGTTTTCAGCCATGGTATGCCCAGGATAACAGGATGCTCGGTGCAGGGAAGCACGAAAAGTGGCAGTTCCTCAAAATGAAGAGCGCTGGCTTGCAGGGTGATGTGTAGTGTCTGTAGAGTAACAGGTTTGGAGCGAACCGTCGTCCCGTCCACAGCATGGATGGATAAAGGACGCAGGAGTTCTCGGGTGGGTACGTTATGCTCCTTAACCAGGTCCAGACTGATGAAGTTCCCTTCCGACCCGGAATCTACAAGCGCTGAGACAGAGAGCATACCATTAGGCAATACAATATTTACTAGTAAAGAGAAACATTTAGAACAAAGAATTGTGTTTTGCTTACGTACCACGTTAGCACGTGGAGAGCACTCCACGCGCTGTCCCAGGGCTGGAGCTTTCACAGGTCGGGTCAGGAGACCACACTCAGCCTTGAAATGACCGCCCTCACCACAATAAAGGCATAAACGAAGCCTGATACGGCGCTGTCGCTCCTCTGGAGTTAACCGGGTTTTCTGGATGTCCATGGGCTCTGGGGCAGACAGCGCAGCTTTCTCTGGTGTGGGGGTGCGGGGCAGAGTCACAGGAGTGTGTTGAGCGCGAGGGCTGGTCTTGGGGCGGCGCGAGAGAAGTTGATCCAACCGGATAGATAGTGAGATGAGCTGGTCCAGAGTTAGTGAATCATCTCTGCAGGCTAACTCCCTCTGTATATCTGGGTTAAGTCCACATCTGAACACGTTGATCAAAGCAGCGTTATTCCACCCACTACCAGCTGCAAGAGTGCGGAACTCCAAAGCGTAGGAAGCCACCGGCTTCTGACCTTGCTTGAGAGCCAGCAAAAGTTCTCCATTAGACTGTCCATAACGCGAATGATCAAAAACTGAGCGAAAAGTGGCCAAAAAGTCAGTGTAACAAGCCCCAGAAACTTCCTCCCAAATAGCTGTTGCCCACTCTAGTGCCTTACCAGAAAGCCGGGAGATAATAAAGCCGATCTTAGCATTATCGGTTGTAGGTGGTGAATTACTGAAAAACACGGAGCATTGTAAAAGAAAACCGCTGCATTTTTCCGGATTCCCATCAAAAATCTCCGGTTTACACACAGAAAAACCAGGCACAGAGGATTTAGCGTTGGGCACACTGGTGTTAGCTAAAGGGCTAGGGCTAGGCTCAGTTAAGCCTCTGAGGTGAGCTAACAGCTCAGTAAGTTGTTGCTGCTGCGTGGTTTGCTGGCGGGCTAGCTCCGAAACAGCTTGGGTCACACCAGCGAGCGTTTGCTGGTGCTGACCGAGTAGCCTCCCCTGGTTGGCTAAACCAGATTTAATAGCCTCAGTATCCGCTATCTGATCTTGAACGGCCGCGTATTCTGTCATGGTTTTTACAGAATTGCAGATACTGATAAAAGTATATAAAGTTTATTATAACAATAAACAGATGTAATCGTAGTCGATACAGAAAAATGGGTGATCACCAATAAACAGAGCAACGAAGACAAAACCATACCATAAACGAGAAACAGTCCAGAGTTCATACACGAGAGATCCAATATCAGAGGTAATCCAAGAGGCAGTAGTGATACACAGTCCAGGTAATACACAAGCAATCCAGTATCAGAGGCAAAGGCAATAATCGGCGTCGAGAAAACAAAAGCAAGGTCATGCACAAGATAAACTGAAGACAAGAGATATAGAACGCTTTGTAATGAGGAGAACCTACAATACGCGGCGTGGGTGTTTGTGTGGAGCGCTCCTTTATAGTGCCAGTAATCAGTATTCGGGACTTCCTGGAGGAAGCAGGTGAGGTGTCACGTGATCAGGTGAGTGCGTGATGTCAGCAGGTGGTGCATTCTGGGTAGTGTAGTTGTTGGCCTGAGAACCTCCGTTAGAGCTTGGTGTGGAAGGGACAGAGGAGCTAACAGCACCAGACGTGACAATAGCCCTCCAGTTGTGCTGGTAATATTATTAGAAATAAAATACCAAATTGAGGGCTATTAAATATTTTTATGCAAATTAATTAAAAGAATTTAACATCATCAAATCTATCACTTCCAAACCGACCTTCTGCTATACAGAAGGACATTACAGATTGTCACATTTTTCCAGGTGAAACAACTTGTTTTGTTTTTATCTGTACTTAACCAAGGTACTTAACTGTGTCTTTAACTGGAATATGATGCATTAAGGAACCACTCATGCAATGTCATTATCTCACATTTGACCTATTTAATCTTAAGCCTGATGCATGAGAAAACTGCTTAACTATATCTGACTATCATCTCTTAAAACAGCAGTGTCAGCTGCCAGCAGTGACATTTTAATGTGCATACCAAAC
Source organism: Astyanax mexicanus (assembly GCF_023375975.1). Classification (NCBI taxonomy): domain Eukaryota; kingdom Metazoa; phylum Chordata; class Actinopteri; order Characiformes; family Acestrorhamphidae; genus Astyanax; species Astyanax mexicanus. The sequence goes on along the minus strand of NC_064410.1, from coordinate 14,605,844 downwards.
AGTGAGATACCTGCCAAGGTACTTTCATTTATTATTAACTTAATATTAATTATGGAATCAATATAAATATTAAGGTAGAAATTAAGCAGCCTTGACTGACTCCATGTTTTATGTCAATTGTCATGTTTTATAACTATCATAATTACACTTTATTCATAAATTAATCACAACCTTCTGCTTTGAAATGAAGATGTGTAAAGATCAACATAAAATGATAAAACAAAGTTAGATATTGAAATAGGGATCTTTACATTAAATATTATCAAAAAATAAAACATTAAACTAAGTCTGAGTTTTATATCTTTATCCCTACTTCTCTGAAAAGTTATGCATCTTTGTATATAGCTGTGTTCTTTCTCCAACAAAGAACATTTCATTCACTTTTAAAGTTTATAATACTTTTATTGAATTTTACTTTTGTCAAAAGTACATTAATACATTTCTAATAAGCTCTCAAGCTAGAATTTCCCCTAATGCCTCCCATCCTCATAGTTATGCTTTTCTGATCAGATAAAGGAGCAACCGAGTGAAACATAATTAAGAACATATAAAACAGAAGGGGGAATTAGAAAATAATCTATTCTAGATTTTGAGGACACTGTAGGGTAATTTACCACAGCATGACTTAGATAAAACTTGGATGTGAGAAATCCCAGAACATGAAATAATGACCAATGAGTCAGAGCTTAAAATTTACAATATATTGAAGTTTACTGGAACAATAGTTTCAGCATTACAGATTATATACATATATATATATATATATATATATATATATATATATATATATATATATATAGGAATAAAAACATATATATATATATATATATATATATATTAGAAAAGAGTAAAAGTACATCAACGAGTCAACACATTGTAATAAAATCTCGATAGATAAACACATTCACAACCCAGAGAGAAGAAAGAGGGAGAGAGAAAAAGAAAGAAAGCCAGTCGAGGGAGAGAGAACCCTTCAGACTTCATCCAAGCAGATATACATTTATGCAAATGACATGTGATTGGACAGAATTTATCAATATGGTTATGTCAGTTAGCTCCAGCCTGTCTGAGCAACAGGTTCTTATCATGGTGTTATCATGGTGTTCAGCTCTGTGTCCTTCATGAACACAGCAGACAGTCCTTGTGTTTCAAACAATCCTTAAGTATCCTAAAGTCTGTGAAAAGATGAAACTGAGGAAAAGAGTGGATGGAAAGATCTTCTGGCCTGTGTGCGACTTTACGCCGTGTAGAACAGGCAAGCGCTGGCTATCTGAGAAGAGGTTTCCAGCACTTCACTCAGATAGCTTGTTGTCTCCTAGTTCATATGCACTGGTCCCAGAACAGCAGAACAGCAGTGAAGCTTCTCTGCCACTCAGGGTCCCGTTCTCCTCACAGCTCTCACTGTTGATGAAAACACTCTGACCTTCCTGATTCCCGAAAAAGTAAAAACAACCTCCAAAGCCTTGTGTCATCGTGACAGTTAAAAAGAGAGCAAAGATCATAAGGTTATTAAGTGAATTATTAAGTGAACAGTAAAAATAATAACTGTATATATAAATATATAAAACCATTAAGAATAAGAGTGTGAAGGTGTGGTTATCTCCAATCACACCCTTCAACATATTCTCACTTGACTGAGTCAAAACACATTTGGATTGAGAAACCCCACTCATGCATCAGGGAGATTTCAGGAGACTGGGGTAATAAAATCCTTATGGCGGTTTCAGTGCGTAACAAAGCTTTGTTTACTGTAATAACGTAACTTTAGTTTTTGATTTGGGTCACCAAATCACTTTGTGGACACTAATACTGCAAAATTATCAATCTGTATGACGGAAACCCTACTCAAGCCTTTTCTCTTGTTTTCCAGTAGGGGGTTTTGGTATTTTTTGTGTATTTTGTTTTCTTTATTTTTAGGGTTTCTTAGTTTTATAGTTTGGCCTTTCCTGAACCCTGAGGCCACATTTTACCTTTTGATTTTCATTAAAAGCATACTAGTTCATACGTCTATGCAATGTTGTCCGGCATTGGCATAGGAACCGGGGCGGATGGGTGGGACGTGTCCAATATCAGAAGGTAGATTTGTGCCCCCCAAAATGATTAAGCAGAAGGTAGATACACTTTTATTTTCAAAGCGTGCTTGGTAGCCATTGCAATTTGTGTGCTGTGCTTGTTTTAAGCAACTGGTTAGAGTAATGAATCTCAACAATGACAATATATTAGGGGTTTAATGGTATAGAAAATATAAACCTCATGGTTCGGTGCGTTTTCTGTAAGTTTTTAGTACAGTTGGTGAAAACATAAAGAGGCTGGGCATTCTGTATATCCTCACCTTTATTAACTTCATAATAATAATGAAACTTCATTATAAGCATGTTTTTTTTTTTGGGATGGAATGTTGTAACAGGGCTCAAGCTCTTTTATTAAATGTTTACTTTTAGTTGTTTAATGTTTAGTTGTGCATTTTAGTGTTTGAATTCTTTTTAAGAAATATTAGCATTAGATTGTTAAAATTACACTAGTGGTGTCAATCACATGATCATTTTTTAATGCTAAAATTTTCCAGTATTATTGTGAGGGGACAGTAATAATCGTGTAATAGCATAATTCTGCACGGGTTTATGCGAACTGACTCCCATACCATGATGGTTCAAAAAGAATACACATATCATTACACCCTTACAATATAGTGAATAACATGAATTACATAGTGAATCACATGAATTACACAGTGTGGAGAATGTGCGTATCTGCTCAGGTGAAACTGGAGAGCTGCCTGCCAGCATTTGTTTATTGAAGGGTGGACCAGTCTAACTACTCTCACTCTCACTGTGGCACTGAGCAGTATATGTAAACTTCAGCTTTTGCATCCTGTACTGGAGTGTTTGACTGTGAAATACTGTTCCTGAAGCAAGACACAGTCTAACCTTGAGCTCACTGAGCCAAACCAACAGCTTACAGGTGTCCTTCTGCTAAAATCCACTTTTTCTTGTTTTTTTGTATAATAATACTGTAGGTCTCTCTGAGTTGTATAAGATGCTACACATGAAAATGTTCTGCAACCCCCATTGTCTGCAGTAGCTAGTAAAAGAAAATGTCCAGAAAAGCGAGTTGATCAGGAACAGCACCCGTGTCTACGTCAACCCCTGAATTAGTATTCATGGCTTCACCCACCTTGGCTCGTGACCGTCCACAGGCAGAGCTGAAGTCTTGCAGCTAGTCATGTTTTATAAGACAGAACCTAACAGCAGTGCTGTTAGCCAATAAGAGAAGATGTTTGTATATATGAATATTCGTGAGCAAGAGGCAAAATTCTATCGTTTCTCCCCGCCCACTCCTACTTGGTAATAAACTAGCGTTATACCAGTTCACCGGATCACTTTTTTCTTAAAACCCAACTCACATTTATTCTAGACACCACAACTAAACGTTTTAAAAATGAATGAAAAAACATTGAAATGAGAACTTGAAACCCTGCCTCTCTAAAACATGCTTCCTAACTCTAAATGTCAGAAAATATTACAAAATTACACTTTGGTCCATGTAATGTTTGACTGTTTATGTTGGTCTATCTGTCAGACCAGCACAGCCAGTATTTTCTAATTTTGTTAAAAAACATAACAAGAAATGATGGTTATGAAATGTTAGACCCCACTTTATGTTGATGTTCTCATTAGAAATGTAAGAATTACATGTACAGTAACAAAAGTATCTACAGTGAACCATCAAAATAAAGTTCATCACAACAGTGTACATTAAATACAGTTAACATAAAAAAATTAAAACTAGTCTAGCTGCACTAAATATGTGCATTACATACATTTTACTAACTGAAATGTAACATAATTCAATCAAACAGAAGATATTGCACTTTATAAAACTGTATAAAAGAAGTATTTTTTCACATTAGATCCCAGCGTTCCAGAGACACTCCCTTCTACAACTGTGTGACCTGAAAAACACACAAGGATAAAATATGTTGAACATTTTGATCTTATGCAAACGTTGGTTATCCCTGTTCAAACTCCATGTGAATTAGTTAAAGGTCTCCTCCCGCTAAAATCTACTTTTTCTAGTTATTTGTATAATACTATAGGTCTCTCTGAGTTGTATATGCATGTTGCACCTAAAACTGTTTCTCAGCCTCCACTGTCTGCAGTAGCTAGTGAATTTTTTTTTTTTTTTTTCAGAAAAATGTGTTGATCAGGAAAAGCTCTGTTTATGTCAACCAGTGTGTTCGTGGCCTCACCCACCTTGGCTCAGGACCACCCACTTTAGTCAGCTAAAGTGATTACAGCTGTGTTAGCTATCTTGTGTAAGTAACTGTAGGTTTAAATCGGATCTCTGGTTAATTCCGCGTTTTACCGAGCCCTTAAATATACACACGGGAAGCATTCACATTGATAACATTTTCACTATATGCTAAGTGGAGCTGGAGGTCAGGTTTGTTATGCTTGAAAGGTTAACACCGACTTCCACTGAAAGTTAAAAGGGATTTTTTTCTATTGATGTTAATTTGTCGTCTTTGATTTATAGAAATATAAACTGTATATATAATAAAATGTTACGTCTAACGAAAATATCTTCACACCTTTACTGTTACTGGCTATAATAGTATTTATCTGTAACTCCCAGTGATATTTAACTCCTGGTGACATTTAGTTTACCTGATATGTTGATTTAAAGATGAACTGGAACTGAATACATACACCCAACTGAAATACACGGATGTTAGCTGAACAATAATCAACACTACAGTGTGTATAGAGAGAGAGAGAGAGAGAGAGAGAGAGAGAGAGACTGCTTTGTAACACAAAGCTCAGCCCGCTCACCTGCTTTACAGCAGCATCTCGAGGTTCTTCTCCTCCTCCTCCTGCTGCTCCTCAGGCATGTGGTTCTCTAGTTCCTCTTCATAGCCCTGGTTGTGGTAGCAGGACGATTTACCCCAGGTCACCTTTGACCCTGCTTGGGGTCTCGCGGCTTCTTTATCTCCCATATCTGCCCCCCCTGCTCCTCCTCCTCCAGTAGTCTTCATCACGCTCTGCTGATCGTCCTCTTTGCGCTGGGTTCTGGAGAGCCTCTCGGTCAGTTTCCTGGCCAGCTGTTTGCACCTGTGCGCAGTGCCGCCTCTGCCCCGGCTCGCGCCCTCTCTGCTCACCTGGATGTTGCCCGCGTACCACATGAGCCACCAACCCAGGCTGCAGAACACCAGCACGCCGCCGGTGTGGATCAGAAAGTCCCCGTAGAAGCGGCCGTTCACCTGCAGGTTAGCAAAAATACCCACGAACAGCAGCACGAAGCCCACCACGTCAAACAGCAGCGCGAGCAGGAAGAGCGGCGCGCACGCGCCAATAAAGCGCAGGTCCATACCGGTCTGGTTCCGAGTCCGAGACTCTGACCTGCAGACCCGAAACACCTGAACACCAACTCACCGAGGACACGCCCACCACTGTACACCGCGGCCAGATACTCCCGCCACGCCCAATGAAAGAGACTGGACTCATAGGCCACGCCCACATGTAAAACACGTCACAAGAGACTTTCATACTACAATTTCACGTGTTGAAATAAATAAAAATAGTATTTAGTTTTTCTGATGATTTATTAATGTACAAATAAAACGTTATATTTTAATTGTAAAATATAATATCATTATAATAATATTATTTGAAAAGTTACTTTATTTCAGTTCTTCCGTTCAAAATGTGAAACTCATATATTATATAAATGTATTACACGCAGAGTGATCAATTTTAAGCGTTTTTTTATTGTTGATGATTATGGCTTACAGCTAATGAAATCCCAGTGAATGAAATTAGTGTGCTAGAATAGTAGAATATTATATAAGATATTCTACTGCAAAAAGATACTTTTGGCAGAGTGGGCAGTGTGCCAAGTCCTGCTGGAAAATAAAATCCGCATTTCCATAGAAGCTGTCAGCAGAGGGAAGCATGAAGTCCTGTAAGAATTTTCTGGAAAACACTGCACTAACTTTAGACTTGATAATAAAACACAGTGGATCAACACCAGCAGATGACATGTCTCTCCAAACCATCACTGATTGTGGAAACTTCACACTAGACCTCATGCAGCTTGGACTGTGTGTTTCTCCACTCTTACTCCAGACTCTGCTCCCTTGATTTTCTAATGAAATGAAAAATGTACTGATGGTCAACGATGGTTTGTAGAGCCATGTGGGGAAATTTGAGGAGGAGCAAATCTGGACATCGCTAAAACAAGAGGACATAATCTTAAATTTAAACTCTTTTAGAAACTTTTTTTTGTTCTAATGATGATAATAATATATAAAATATTACTTTATTTAGTTTTGTTTGTTTTAAGGATTGGACCTTTTTAATTTGAATGTTGCAGTTCGAAGAAAATTTCAGCATCAATATATTTTTTACATATCAAATTAGATCAGAGGCAAATTAACATACCGTATATGCAGTAAAAGGAACAAGAGTACATAATATTTTTAGATATATTGATACACTTTGACCTGTATATTAACCTGTATACAAACTTAATCTTTCCCTTTGTTAACTAAATTATTTAATTTCATTAAGGTTATGTAATGACCAGGTGAAAAAGTGTGTGTGTGTGTGTGTGTGTGTGTGTGTGTGTGTGTGTGTGTGAGAGAGAGAGAGACAGCATTTGGTTCCTGGTGCTGTGTGCTTGCACGAGTATTTGCAAGTCAAATGATGCAATGAGGAGGTACAAGCCTACAGAGTCCACATTATCAGCAGATCTGTGTATTATCTCACATGTCTGTTTCAGACCCTCTGACGGATCTGGACAGTAGGGAGTATAGGACACGCCCTTCCTCACTTTATTATGACTCACTTCAAACACTGGAATGAGGTGAAAAGGTCACATTATTCCACCTTTCATTTACATTTACAGGTTTGTTATTCATCAAAAGCTCTTATTTATAGTGATTAACAAAGATGTACAGGAAACGCTTGTAAGTCGCTTTGGACAAAAGCGTCTGCCAAATGTAATGTAATGTAAAAAAAAAAAAGGAAACTAGTATGAATGGGATGCACTACATATAGGTTGATTTTAGGACATAAATGCTTTTCCCAACCAACCAGTGCAATAAACCCCATAACCATTAAAATAGCCTTCCACAATGCTTTTTTTAGTTGTCATAATTCTATACAGATCTATTCTTTTTGCTAAAAAACTTTGCTGAATGCCGTCAAAAACAGCGGTATCAAACTCAACCAAAAAAGTATGGAGCCAAATAATGTGTATGTGTTTCATTTTGAATTAACATCTTACTATAGAAACAAAACAGCCAATTAATTTAACATAGGCCAAAAACTGTAACAGCAAATTGAAGGCAATTAAAGTAAACTAAAAAAAACACATGATAACATTTGTGTGACAGACCCTTTTAAAAGATACGTAAATATGTTTTTTTAAACCGTGAATCGACTGCTCTACTCCATGCATCACTTTCTGTGTGTAGTTTCACAAAACCTTCAGTTTTTCCCTGCTTTCTTTAGAGTACCATATTTCCAGTCCTATCACAGTGTAGTTTTATTATTACAGTACCCTCACTCCAGTCCTATCACAGTGCGCTTATTATTACAGTACCCTCACTCCAGTTCTATCACAGTGTAGTTTTATTATTACAGTACCCTCACTCCAGTCCTATCACAGTGCGCTTTATTATTACAGTACCCTCACTCCAGTCCTATCACAGTGCGCTTTATTATTACAGTACCCTCACTCCAGTCCTATCACAGTGCGCTTTATTATTACACTACCCTCACTTCAGGCCTATCACAGTGTAGCTTTATTATTACAGTACCCTCACTCCAGTCCTATCACAGTGCGCTTTATTATTACAGTACCCTCACTTCAGGCCTATCACAGTGTAGCTTTATTATTACAGTACCCTCACTCCAGTCCTATCACAGTGTGCTTTATTATTACAGTACCCTCACTCCAGTCCTATCACAGTGTAGCTTTATTATTACAGTACCCTCACTCCAGTCCTATCACAGTGCGCTTTGTTACATGTTTCAGAATGAGACAATAGGAGAACAGTTAAATACAGAAAGATTTGGTTCTTCATAATGAGCTACTAACTACTATGTTTTGTATAAATTAGTTTATGCATTCTGTTGTCTCAGATAGTGTGAAAATAGGTAATGTAGCTGAGCATGGTCCTGGACATTTGGGCTAAGCCCTAGATGTTTAAAATGTCTGGCTCTGCTTCTGGATTATTGTAAATAACAGTGTCCAATAAAAAAGAATATACACCTTTCAGAATAAGTTATTAAATCCTTTGCATATTTGGTAGGACAGTAACACCACCTGGAATTCAAAT